>NW_023597054.1:19434156-19462823 GCF_011947565.3 Pollicipes pollicipes | reverse complement strand
TCTCTCTCTCCTCTCTCTCTCTCTCTCTCTCTCTCTCTCTCTCTCTCTTCTCCTCTCTCTCTCTCTCTCTCTCGCTCTCTCTCTCTCCTCTCTCTCCTCTCCTCTCTCCTCTCTCTCGCTCTCCTCCTCCTCTCCTCTCTCTCTCTCTCTCTCTCTCTCTCTCTCTCTCTCTCTCTCTCTCTCTCTCTCTCTCTCTCCTCTCTCTCTCTCTCTCTCTCTCTCCTCCTCTTCTCTCTCTCTCTTCTTCTCTCTCTCTCTCTCTCTCTCTCTCTCTCTCTCTCTCTTTCTCTCTCTCCCTCTCTCCCAATCTTCACCTAAAAGACACGAGTGTGATGGGAAGCACGCCTACGGAGAATATCGCCAGCTATATCTCACCTGGTGGGAAAATGTGATGTCCCTTGCATCTCCACTTAGTGGCTTTCTGTGTAAATCATGGATAAACCACATGATCAATTAGTCAAGCTCACACATCCTAACATTTCACATACGGTGCTATAGAGTGGCAACTCGAAACATACACGCCCACAACGAAAATGTCTTGTGTGCAACGCAACGATAGGAAACAAAACGTAGCGGCATTGGGAACGGTTTAATTAACGCCTGTGAAAGAACGCTGTATGGAGCATACACCATCACTTGGGGGGGGGGCTAAATGGTAGACGGACACGTGCATCAAAAGTGCGACAATTACTACTTTTGAAGGTCATGAAGTTTACAATTGGAGATACAACATTATCGCAGAGATATCAGAATATCGCCCTGTAGACCTTCGTCATAGGCTGGAAAACAAGCGTTGTCTTGGGACGTTCTTTATGCGGCACTTTTTCAGGCAAGTCATTAAAAATGTTTCTTTAGTCGCCGCTTTGAACACTGAGGCCCCACAGGGAGTTTCTCTCTTACCTTATGCCCTATACAGGTCATCGAAAACTCAGCCGTGTGTATTCGGGGTAGCCCTCGGCACGGTGCCGTGCGTTGGTAATATACTGGTGTGGTAGCCTAAATGGCGTCCTCGTGCTCGTGTTGAGTGTATCTATAGCGTTGCACTTGGTATGGGTTACCACAACCCTCAGGTTTATTTCATATTAGAACTTAATACATAATCCTTCTCATTGTATCATCTTTTTTTGGAGGAATCTGCACATGCTCGAACACTTCTGTCCTCCACGGTCCTTAGGGTTATGAAAAACCTCCTTGATGAGTTTTTCCTTTTTCTCGTGACCATGAGCTCTGTATTGCAATGCAATCTAGAATATGTTGAAAGTATTGCTTTAAATTGTTGTCTGAAATCAGCATCTCCTGGTGTATTGAAAACCATTCATCTCAACATGGAACTACTTAGGCCAAAGTAACTTTATGTGGCTGGTTTCCTATTTTAGAATGGTGGGTCACTCTTTTCGTGACTGACCCTGTCTGTTCGTCTTTGTTCGTGGAAGGCATGTCCGGACAGATTGCGAACATTTCTGGGGCCTGCATTTACAATGCACGGGTTTTAATCAAATGGATTGTCCCGCATTGGTATGAGCTTCAAAAATAAATAGCGACCTCAGAGTTTCAGTTCAGTTTTCTACCACTTCAGTTTCATGTAATCAATTATGTCATGAATTATCAGCACGCCGATACCGATGGTCTTGAATAATTATAACGTTATAGTCACCGAGAATGCTTTGTCACTTTCCATTGTCGGCTGAAGGCAATACAAGTTAAGCATATATTGAAAACGAAAGGTAACAGGCTGGAACAGACCATTGAGCGTTTTGTTGACGATGCGTTTAGTTCTGTTACATTACCGTAAAAACATGTAAGAACATGTTCAACAAATTATTTGTTGTTCTACATAGATGCTACTTACAGCCGCAGTACGGATCTCATGGTAAGAAGTGAGAGCTCTCTTTACGGGACTAAACTTACCGAAAGGTCGTTCCTGACCTACTTACTTGGAAAGTCGCCTTCACTCGAGTGATCAGATACCTGGCTCTTTTTGCCAGGGGTCATTTTACGTCGTAAGAACCCAGCAAAGTTTTAGCCTTGACAGCGGTCCCCAATGAGGCGAGTATCCGGTAATCGTGATAGTATTATGACAGTGTTTATAGCGTTGCGATTGGCTGCAATACACAACAGAGAATATTTCAAGTGCTGTGGATTTGAAGTGACGAAAGCCTGTTTTTTGGATCATAATTCCCTGTTCGTTCAAAAGAGATTAGACAGAACGCACTTCGGTCCATCTCAATCGCCTTCACATGCACACGTTAGCGCTCGCGGGAAGGCAGCCACACCTTAAGGTAGGCAGTCGCAGTGTTGCTGCTTAATCCGGAAGCGTTGCAAATGCCCAGTCAGTTATCGTTTCCAAGCTGGTGATTTATATCACCAGGAAGCAGTTGCACCTTGGATCCATCGACCGAGAACCGCATAAGCTAACAAGGTCATTAAGGCATATGCGCGGAATACGTACAAGCGGCGTTTAGGGTGCTTTAAATATCGGTAACGTGGTTATGTTGGCAGACGCCGGGGCCGAGCCGTGGACGGGCCTGCGAGGAGCGATGTTTGGCGCGGCACTCAGCCTTAAAATGAAATGGACCAGTTATGGAGGGGTTTTAATGACCTGCCGTGTTGGAACATTCCATGACGCTAATGAAATTTACCTGCCGGCAACAGCAGTTGTCAAAGATGCCGAGTCCATAGGCATCGCTCCACTAACGTATTTGCCCTATGTACTGGAGCGACTTACGAACAAAATAACCTCAAGAGGTTGCAATCGTCACAGTTTATGCCACCACCTTCCTTGCAGATCATAGTCGCTTAATTACCTTGATGGTGCATGGAAGGCACACCAATCGCGCTGGGCTGCTTTCACACATGCTGGAATTGTTGACCGGTATATATATATATATATATTATATATGCATCTATATACATGCATTGGCAAATTCAAGAAGCAAGTTGTTGTTAAGGTTTGTTCATTAAAAACTACAGCTGACTGCGCTTTACTCCACCATGTATTAAGTTTACGACGTTGTCAGTCCCGATAGACTAAAATGGAGACTCAAGGGGACATCTGGCCTAAAATTCACTGTTAAGCAGGTGCAGAAGGCAAAATCGATTCCCTGGATGTCGAAATCGACGCTTCAAATACCACCTAACAAACAAGCGTGTTTTCGCAAGGTTATTGACGCGCGCAAATCCTTAAGGGCTCTTGTGATATCTAGAAAGATACAAGACTAGCTTCATTAGGGCGTATGTCCACCGAGCATTGGCACATTGCTCAGTATGTGCTCTAATCTATGAGAAGGTCAGAAGAGTAAAACAGATGATCACCAATAATAAGTTTCCCATTACAGCCATTGATGAGATAAAGCTGGCTGTCTCCAAACACCTCAAACTCGCAATATCAGCAGGGCCAGGAAACACCTAGCAGCTCGTCTGCAAGAACAGCATGTCACCAAGATACCAAGCACGCGAAGGAGTTTTCCGTTCCATCATCACGCACAAATGCAGAAAAAAAGAAACATCAGACAAGATCAAAGTGAACACCTGTTAAAAGGGTCCTACAACTGCCTCTTTTAGTCTCAAGAACAGTGCATCAAGTGGCCCCACCATGCCGAACCAAACCAACGTCGTGTATTGCTACAAATGCAGTTCAGGAGACTGCAAACTCCATCCTAATAGCGGAATTGTCGCATTGTCGAGACGCATCACCATGCACTTGCAAAATGGAGGTCCGCTCACTCGCACAGGACAGCACTACAGCAAACATTTTACCCGCCTCACCATGACGATAAAGATCAAAATTAGCAAGAAGCGAAAACATTAAAATAAACAAACATAAACATCAAAAATAGCAAGAGCGAGAGCTAGGCGACATTTTGCTGCACTGGAAGGGATCCTTATGCGAGGTATTGATCCATTGATAATCCCTTGGGAAACACTCATGGAACCCTGTAGCCGCTTGAGTGGCCTCGAGTAGGACTTAAGATTGTGGTTATACAATATACTCACAGTTATGCCTATGTTGCATGTTTTCTTGCCAGGTAGGTTTGTCGTTTATGCATGCTGTAGCCATTGTCAAAAGTCAAAACTTCACGGAAATAATTAGCTACCTTAACAGGCCTTATGTTAATTCCCGAATTTCAACTGCTCAACGCCATGCTTTCAGAGGCGGCGGAAACAGGGGGGGGGGGGGCAGAGGGAATAATAGTCCTCCCTCTGATGGCAGGCAGAGGAAAAGCATGTTTTTCCTTCCTCCAAAGTTCTGGGAGGCCCGTTTTCCCGAGCTAAAAGCGTTGTAGCTACACGTAGAGTAACCAAATTCCGATCAGGAATGCCCCACAGCCGATCTGGGACGTAAAAACGCGGGCTCAGGAGACCATTCGCTACATCAAAAGACCCGTTTTCTGGGTCCTGAAAATCACCTCTATGAATACGGTAGCCGAAAGTCTAGATCAGAAGGCCAAATATTGTGTTAAGGAGGTCCCTTTGCTGCTCGGGAGGCCCTCGTTATAAAACTAGGAAGCCCTTGTTCTGATTTAGAGAGGAACGCTCTATATTCAGGAGGCCCCCATTTCACCCATCAGATGGCCGCGGTTCCGGGCCAGGATTCCCTGTTTTGCGAAAGTTAGGCCCCTTGGCTGGCTTTGGAGGGTCCCTTTGTGAATCGCAAGCATCCTGTTCTAGGTTAGAAGGCCCCTCTATGCATTGGGAGGTCCTTTTCTGGAACGGAACAGTAGGGAGGCCGTGTTTTAGCTTAGCGAGACCCTTTCTAGATAATTAAAACACTCTGTTCTAGACTTTGTGGATTGTTTACTGATTAACGAGATTTATTTGCTTCGAAATGACGCATGTAACAGTTTAATAGGGGCACGCATACTCTCGGTGCCCTTCCCCTTGAATACAACCGCCCATGTAAGGAGGTCCATTTTGCCGCGCAAGCCCCCTGCGAAATCCTGTTCTTAAACTCTAAACTCGTGGTACCGTCCCTGAATGTTATCTCGTCTAATCGTGTTCGCTTGTTTCGGAAGAAGATGCTACTAGAAGCAACAAATCGTTGTATCTATGGATGCCAATGCATTTCATATCTCCATGAGTAGTTAGTGGCAGTGTGAATGTCCGCTATATTCCACAATGACATCCATCCGAAACGAAATGACTTTTACAGTCCATCGAATCTACATCTGAAAAGACAACCAAAGCGAAGTCGGTGTAAGGTTTCATGAACAATGCTTATAAATACATTATATATATGTATATATATATATATATATATATATATATATATATATATAAAGGCTTCCTTGAAACTCTGTTGGCAAATCAACCCATATTTTTACATCTTCGTATAAAATAATGTTCATCTTTGTTGCGTTAAACAAAGAAGGATGGAGCATGTTCGAAGCCAACTGGCTTGTCAGAGTTCAATACTTTACAAGAAATCTTCGTCACGGACAAAATAAGTTTTTCCATGGTGAGTCACAATTTGTTATACCTTCTTGGGGACGCAGGGCGGGTGATTCCTAACGTTAGGTTTATGCAGTTTCTAGCGAACAGTCCAAAATCATAGATACACTGTATGATACATACATGCACTGTATAGATTGTTGAAGTTTTACATATATGTCTGATGAGGTACTTTTTCTTGCGATATTGCAATATCGCTGCGATGTTATCTCTTCCGTCACACTACCTTGGAAGCTGTACAATTTAGCACTTTCAAAAAAGATCAAGAATGCCGGCCGAAACAAGGATGAGATCGCATAGAAAACAGTATGCGCCAATATATGCTCACAGTCGCGGGCTCTCGAGCGCAATAGTGCATTCATCCGTGTTTAGGATGGATGCCAGACTTAAGCAGACATAACAGATCTTCCGCGAAGGTACCGGTGGGAAATGAATTTCAAAGCTTTCCAGCCCAGGGTTCGCCAGTAGACGACTCAGAGACGACTAGTGTCAGGTTTTCCGTAACTGATCACAAATACAAGACGCTGCAGCCTAATACCAGAAAGATCGGATCATGAGAACTACCCAGATGTGTGGCCCTGTTTATTATAACCAATGTCTATCCAACATATTCGCGTTTTTTTCCAACGCTTTAGTCACGAATGCAAAAAAGGTAAATCGTTGCAGTCTGAACTTGACCGGAGTTAAAGCTAGCCGTTTTGCGATCCCATTGTCTGCAGGTTGAGGAGTGGATGCAATCAGTGACTTCTGTTTCTGTTTCTGCCTGCCTGCCTGTTTCTTTTCCATGAAAGGTGGATATTCTAGCGTATCGATGAAACCTATTGGAACTGGTTCCGTTGGGTGTATGGCTGTGCCGCCTTACCTTTTAGCAACATTTGCGTAAAAATTGATGGCTTTCACACCCGCCATCGCCTCGCTCGTTTCCGACCCGCGTAAGACGTCTCACCTGTGAGTGCAGGATATTATTCTAAGCACTCCGTCACATCGTAGATCAGTTTTGGTTTCTTGTCTATGATAGGGAGCTCATTGCTAGTGGGAGTAGAATGCCGCCAGTGTCGGCATTTCGCGTTAAACCAATGGCCTCGTGTCATTTATCCAGTTCACCCGTGCCAACCCGAAAGCCAGGTCAGAGCCTAAGGTTATCAGTGTACGCAATCATTGACCTGGTCCGGGGTCTGGGCCGCCCCTCATTGCGAAATATCAGATCCAGGCTGGCGGTGGCGTTTGCGGTCGGCGGCGGCGGCCAATAAAGAAGAGCTGGCTGCGCCGAGTGTCTGATCCCAGTCTGCGCCCGTCCATGCAAGGTGGTTCGACGACTATCGCTGGTCGAGCTCGGCAGTCCGGCGTCCCCGCGGTGGTGGATCTCTAACGATCAGCCATTATATCACATGTAATAAGCTCTCCGTCATAGGTAATGGGAATCAAGACCCATAACGTCTGGAAGGTTAATTAGAATTGCTTGAGAACGTGGCACTCCTTGCACTGATAATTATGAGCCATTTGCGAGATGCGAAACAGGCTTGCACCACGACGTCTGGCATCCCTTCCTGAGGCATTCTCGCCCACAATGTGTATGAATCTGCGTGAATATCAATATACGGGTACCTTGGCTGCGTCGTCATGGCGGAAATGTTGAAGGAGGTTTTGTCATGTATTTGCGATAGAACATGAAATTATCATATATCAAATTTTGAAAAGCATCAGCGTTGTTTTACCTGGGGTGCGGAAGGTGTTAACAGTGTTGAGGAGAGCGCTGTGAACCAGAAACATTATCCCGAAAGCATCTGCGCCATTCTTCAAGCTGCTTGAACTACTTGCATTCAAATGGTGTAGCCATTGCCAAAGCGTGACTTGGCTGCCATTTTGTTCATTAATAGCACCAGTTATTTGCTTGAAATTGCGGGCAGAGGGAATTACCATGGAAATATCCATGACGTTAATGTTTTGCTGGAAATATGGATGACACTTTTCAGGAGATTATGTATTGCACTATGGTTAACGACAATAAGAATGCCCGCCCAACTCGAGTTAGAGGAGGGGTTATTAACATAATTGCATAATGACACTAACAAGCAGAAATTGCGAACAATTACTGCCCTTGTTATCCTATCAGATTGCTGTGTGGTTATTCACTAGTATAACATGCAGGCAATGCCCCTATAACTTACGTTGACGTTGGTTAGATGCGCGGCGCTTGTGGATGTGTCTGACACTCTACTGTGAAACAAATGCTGGCTTAGGCCTGCGGAAACAGCAGATATTCTGTGACTGGTCGACAACAGTTCATTGGTAAATCGATTTGCTTCTTCGTGGCAAATTACCAATTCTAATTCATGAATTTAGGTCGTTTGCGCAGCTTACATTTATGTTATTTTCTCACCTGCATGCATTTTGCATCGTACGAATCGCTAGTCTTCACCTCGCAGTCGAATGTCATTCAACTTACAAGGTACGTTTGGGGACATGCCATTCATGTCATTCGGGTTCATGATTCGGAGTGTCCGCAGTGGAGCGCACGCCGTAGGTATGCGCATGCGCCGCATTCCCTTGGCCGCGTGCGTGTGTTTTCATCCAGGTTCAAACCGTGACTGAAACCCCGATACAGGCGTATCATTTATTGGCGAACGTTTAGAGTCATCACTCGTCACTCGAAACGTTTGCATGCTCTGAGGGCTTGCGGTTGTCCCAAGTTGATTGGTCACCTTCAATGTCTCGGCTGCGTGGCATTGACGTCATAATGTTTGCATCAACCTGAACACAATCCTGAAGCTCCCTGGCCGTCATGAGCACGTCATCTTGAAACCACCCGACCGACTCGAAAAATTGACTGACGACTTCCTTGTCCCAGATCATGTCGAAACCGTGCCATCATTTTGGACACCCTTTTGAAATGCTTGGGTACTTTGCAGAGAACGTGCGGCCGTTATTTGCGGTTTATCTTTTTGCGTATCAGTTTCATCACCACCACTGACGTGTATCGTTAAGCACGTTCGCCTCGAGCAGCAAAATGTCCTTCGCAGTGTCCTGAAACAAAGATCGATCTACGATATCGATATCGATATCTACGAGATCGATACGATGATAACGATCTCGCTTATTCTATTACGCAAGCGTTATAAGTCATCCAAATTTATGCTAAAAGTGCGTTTGTGCTCCTACTTCACAACCAGGCTGTGCAACTGACTGCATTAACTTTACATCTTGTACTATACTTCTATGTGTGGAGAATATAGTATCTTGGAACGAATCTGTGCCAAGCTGCCATATTCGATATGGTAGCGTAGCCTCCCGGGATGAACGGCCTCGCGTCCATTTGGCCATTTTTATCGATCTTGATCTTTGAAAGCTCTTCGCTGATTGGTCAGGTTTAGTTTTAGCTGCCAGAAGGTCACTGGAAGCTGCATATAGTTTAGACCGTAAAGGCGCCACGTATAGGGTGAGGCCGGCTATTACTTTGTTGCTGTTGGTATTGTTGTGGTGCGGCGTAGTATTGCTTAGGTTGTAGCTGAGAACATTAAATCGACATGTTTTTGCCAGAAAGCAGGTAAGGTTTTTTATTATAGGTACTTCAATTCAATAACAAAAGGACGCACAGCTGGACTCAAGAGCGCCACGTTACCAGCACCGCCGATGCACGAAAACCAAAAACCCTACATCCGGCCAGCTTTGGTGCCAAGCTGGCAATATTTTCAATGCCCCATGTAAACAGGGCTACTGTTACATGAGCGAGGCATGCTTAACATTTTTAACGGGCTTAGAGGCTGTGAGAGGCACAACCAATGAAAGTATGTTAGCATTTGGCATGCTATGTAAGTCTCAAAAATGGAGAAGAAGTTTTAATCGTTCTAGTGCACGAGGCGGTCAAGAGCGCGATTTTAAGTTAAGAGGCACGCAGAAGGTGAGGGTCGCCAATAGAATGAAGAGTAAAAGCTGATTACTGACCTCAAACATACCAAAGGACTGGGTCGGCTAGCGTACATCAGCAACCACCAAGAGGGCTCCAAGACAGTGCTGACCACCAAGACAAGAGGTACGTAAGATTGTAGGTGTTCAAGGACAGACAAGGGCCATCGCAGCTCTCGAAAAATTGAGCCGTCTTGAAGCAGTCGGGGGTTCTGAAGTGGTCATGGACCTTAAGTTACGTCAAGGACTTAAAACTACTGGCGGTAAATAGGTGAATGTGATATATATATATATATATGCATATATATATATATATATATATATATATATATATATATATATATATATGTATGTACATATAACATATTAGCCATGCAGGAGTTCAGAATCTGTCAGGGGCCAGCCAGTGCACTGCTAAATGGGGTGCAGCAGCCTGTGATCTTTGAGAAATCCCCCGGTGGCCTGACCCCTGACTGTTTCAGTCACACCTAGGACCTCTGATCGACCTTGGTGTCAGACCGTCTTCAGGGTGGCTTTTTCAGCGGCCACACCCATATTGGACCATGATTATTTCGTGGGTTCGAGATATTGACGCTGTTGAGCTACGTGCTATAACTTATATAACTAACGTGCTATAACTTTTTCCACTTCTTGCTTGCTTGAAGTTTCTAAAAAGCATATCGTCTGCTGACATTTCATTTCCCTTTTCTGTACATCAGATGCTTTGATTTCGTAAGTGATGCAGTTGACCTTCGCTCGCCCCCTTGTATATGCCCTTACATTCTCAAGCCATAGTGCCGCTAGTCCTGGGGAGCTTCAACCACAGGGAAGGAAAGTAGCAGGCGAATGACTGCCCTGATATGAACCAACACTATTTTTGCCGTGAAATCCTCACTTACCTTTTCACCATGAGCTTTTCCTGGGTCAGTTTATCTCAATTTTTCAATTTCGGCCGACTCACAAATGCGGTCAACAGAGAGCCCAACAAACCGCTTTTCTATTGAAGCCTAGATAAGCACTATTCCATCAGTAATTTCTTTACATGAGGACGCTTTGCCTGCCTTTTAAAAGGCAATGGCCGTTAGTGGTGGCGGTGTATTAACTCGACAGTAACTGATGCATCGGACGCAAGATCGGCGCGTATTTGACCCAGCCGAAAGGCACCGCGAACTACAGTAAACTTTGATGTAACGCTTCGTTACAATGCTCGGTCGTGCTGTTTGAAGGCAGGTGGTATTTGCGTGTAGGCATGACACAAGCAAACCGACAGTCGTAAATTTACAATGTGTCAGCATTCTACGACAAACGGATGCAGCCCCTATATCACAATCAGCAAAATTACTTTAATCGTCCACGATTCGCTGCTATGGCTGCACTGAGTGTGCACTGTACAAGTCTCATACGGCGCGTCATGTTCCAGATCACAGAGCCTGCCACCGAGCGAGTGCCGCTTCTGATCAACAGAGCGGCTCCGCGCCCGCGTATTTCCCCTGAAGCGCTTTCGACTGACAGGCATTCTTCCACAACACGACGCAATCTCCCGACTTTGATTGTAAAGACAATCTTTCCGCCGGCAATTACAGGGAAGTGTCCATCCACTCCGGCGAGTCGGCCTTTGGACGTAATTTCCAATTGGCCATCACTCGCGGGAGTTCGGGGGCCCCGTGGTCGGGCGCCGTAAGTTGGCCGCCGACACAAGGGCGCGTCTAACCGGCGGCGCCATAACGCGCCCCTGTCCTCCTCTGGCGACACCGGCCGCCCGTTCGTTCCGGCCGCCCGAGCCCGCCCAGTCCGGCGACTTTACTACGGGATTACAGCAATCTCCCCGCAGTAAATCGCACTTAGCATATTGAGCGCGCGTTCGGAATCGGTTGCGTGGTGCGGGCGGGCCGCCGCGGCCTGGTCGCCGCCGGCTGGCCGGCTCGAGGCTGCAAGTTTCGCCCCATGAATCGACGCCGGAGGGGCGCCGGTCGGCGATCACCCCATTTGGCCGGCTGCTATTACCCGGCCGGCGGGCAACAGCTCCCGGGCACACCGAGAAGAAATGGAAGGAGTTTTAATGAGGGTCTGACGGCGCGCCCGAGAATGGAAGTTCTAAATGAAAACGCGCACTACAAAGGGCCAGCGCGCGGCGGCGGGTTCCCTCAGGCCGGGAGTTATCCTCTGACGGGGGCCGTTCAGGTGATATGCTCGGTACGTTTGATGCAGAAGTGGAGGTCGTTGAGGCCCTTACAATTCGACGCTGACGCCTCCCTAAGATGGTGTTAAAGATCTGTTTATCCTCAGTGTGCGCTTTCCTATAAATTGTTCATGTTGTTAATTATCCAGTTGTATCATACCCCAATCTTCTTGAACACCTTGCAGGGAGGTACGACACTTATCATAGTAATGGTAAAGATACAGCTAACCCTGGGGCGGAAAACCGATGCTACCCAAAGGCAGATAAAATCGTTGGCCTCATTCAGTTTCAAAAAGATCGGCACACGCTTTTTCAAGATGCTACAGTCATCGATCACCTGTCCACATTCAGTTAAGTGCATAATGATTACCTGTGGAACATGGACCCTTCCCCAGCTGACGACAGACAGCAGAACACGGACCCTTCCCCGGCTGATGACGGACAGCAGAACACGGACTTTTCCCCAGCTGACGACGGACAGCAGAACACGGACTTTTCCCCAGCTGACGACAGACAGCAGAACACGGACTTTTCCCCAGCTGACGACAGACAGCAGAACATTGACCCTTCCCCAGCCGACGACAGACAGCAGAACATTGATCCTTCCCCAGCTAATGTCAAGCAGCGGAACATGGACCCTTCCTCAGCTAATGACAGACAGCAGAACATTGACCCTTCCCCAGCTAATAACAGACAGCGGAACATGGACCCTTTCCCCAGCTGATGGCAGACAGCAGAACACGGACCTTTCCCCAGCTGATGACAGACAGCAGAACATTGACTCTTCCCCAGCTAATGACAGACAGCGGAACATGGACCCTTCCCCAGCTAATGTCAAGCAGCGGAACATGGACCCTTCCTCAGCTAATGACAGACAGCAGAACATTGACCCTTCCCCAGCTAATAACAGACAGCGGAACATGGACCCTTTCCCCAGCTGATGGCAGACAGCAGAACACGGACCTTTCCCCAGCTGATGACAGACAGCAGAACACAGACCTTTCCCCAGCTGATGACAGACAGCGGAGCATGGACCCTTCCCCAGCTGATGACAGACAGCAGAACATTGACACTTCCCCAGCTAATGACAGACAGCAGAACATGGACCCTTCTCCAGCTGATGCAGACAGCAGAACATTCCCCGTGCGGAGTTCGCGCCGCCGATGTCGGACGCTGTGGCTGGCCGCCAACACAATGGGGGCGTCTGAGGGGCGACGCCGTAAAACTCACCTGTCCTCCTCCGGCGACGCCGCCCTCACCCTCTGCTCCGGAGACGGGCGCCGGCTGGGGGTGGGCAACATAATGGCCTGCTTAATCAGGTTTTGGAACTCTTTGAATGTCTTCTGTCATCCTTGGCTGGAATTCCTAGCCGTTCTGGTGCGCGCTGAATGTGATGGCGTTCATCGTCATAATACACTTGACGTACCTTGGATCACTAACATAATTTTCTCTAATGCGTACGAACACTGAAAGGCTGCATGATGATGTGTATAATGATGATAATAAATGGCTGCATTCGTCAATACATAATGATGAATGGCTATATAATGATGACAGCAGAACATGGAGCTAAGCATAAATAGCATTCAATTTAGCATCCAAAGCATGAAGGCATTTGATCGCAACGATCTTGCACCACATTAAAGCGATGGAGAAACAATTATTGTTGCATGACCTTACGCTATTTAGGGTGTACTCATATCTCCGATATACCTTTATGCAAAGGAGAGGCCTGTGCCAGAGGCTATATTCATGTTCGTGTAACTAATTTAAATGTGGGCAGCGAAGAACCTTACTGACGAGGTTCCGGATACCTTACTAGAATCATATAATTATGTGATATATATAACATATATATATATATATATATATATATATATATACATTATTTGCTGACTCTAGGAGATCGACCTTTGGGAGACCAGTCAGCATGCTATATTGGATCCGTTGATTGCAATTTCAGCACCTGGTTTTGGCTACTTAAACCACGCTTAATCACAGTATTGCCTGTCAAATACCGATGTGAGTCTCCATGTGCAGGTGCTTTCCCTGGAAACGATTTCAAGGTGTTACAAATGCTCGAAGCACCAACGAGCTGCAAAGGAAGTTACTGCCCTTCCACCTGCACAAAGTCAGCATCGTAGAAACAGCACTACTATGACGCGCATATGAAACACATCTGAATGATGCTGGTACTGCCTGTTGATTGTTTCGTGGAAATATCGCGGTGCGATCTGTAAATATATATATATATATATATATATATATATATATATATATATATGTATATGTATATTGTCGGCCCTATATCAAGAATACCAACGGTCACTGGAACCACCTTGGCTGACACGGGGTTTCAGGAGTTACTCCCTGACCGAATTCCTGGCATGACATTGGCTCCGTTTTGTACGCTGAGCTATCTGTGTGTTTTGTCTCGTCGTTCACCCATTACGTATTACAGCATAAAGTAGACAAAAAGCAGAGCACAAGCACATGAAACAACCTAAGCGCCAATAACATGTTGTTAAATGACGCCACTTTAGCCCATCACGGCCTGGGCTGAGCCACAAGGCGACCGCCTCCTGCAATGACAGTAATTCCTGTGACCGGCTCCCACCGTTGAGGCAATCGACACTTCCGCAGAGCGGTGTCAGATGACGAGCTTGTGGCCAAGTCAGGATGCTTTCTTTTAAAGAAAGGTTATCTATTTAGCAAAGGCATACCATTCAACGAAGCCCACTGTACTGGTGTCCGCCGTGATGCATCGTAACACCGAGGATAATGTGAATAAACACAGAAATAAATGAGGAGAAAATTGTGCCATGAAAGGAACAACTGCCCGATGAGGTATCATATGATTAAATGGCAAGATGATATGGGTGTCTCATATTTTTTGGAAATACATTTATATTGAAATATGAGGCTCACACGCGACAGAAAAACAGACATTGGCTCCAAACATATTCACCACCAAGCCAAACACTTACGATGACGTTCCAACCATCCGCTGAACGTTGTGTCGGTCTTTCCTTTACTGACACTCCGAGCACGTGGCGCACGGCCCGCTCCAGCTCCTCGGCGCTGAGGAACTGCTTTCCACGTGGTGCTTTCTTGCGTTTCGGAAATATTTTAAATTCTGCATGTGCCAGGTCAGACCAGTATGTCAGGGCTACCATGTTGGTGCTTCGAAGATCCATTGTTTTGGTTTAGAGGCCTTACGGGTGCCTTAAACTGCGCAAGCATGCCGAATCCTCCGGTCCCAGGGCGAACCCAACACCTTCAGGTGGAAGGGGCGTGACCCCGAGCAGTACCCGTGGTTACACCACTGGTGGAGGATGTGATAAGTGGCAATATATTCGTTTTTTCCGTTGCAGTGCTTAGGTGCTTTGTTTTCCGTTCATCTGCAGCAAAGCGACTAAGAATCGACGCATCTTTCAATTTCACCTGGTTAAGAGCACCAAGTCCACCTCATCAAAAAATAGCGGGCGAGTCCCCCACTTTTTATCCCTAACTTTCTCAAGCATGCTCACCAGACTTGCTTCGCTTTCACGCTTTTTAAGCTTGAAGATCCCGTCATCTTGTATAGCATACACTTTCTCAGTAGGACAGCTGACCAAAAATAATGAAGCTACCGTTTTTGGGAAGCCATTGATATGCTGAGCCAACTTCGGAACCTGTAGAGCCACGTTCATAGTGGGAATACGGCAGACAGTCCCAGAGTCAATACCCAGCGAACTGTCCCCGCTTCCGGCCGTCCAGACCACAGCCTGTGAAAGCGTCCCCATCATGGCGTCTTCCAAGTGACCGTCAACACCACGACGTGGGCCAACCCACGCGGGTTGGTATCTGCCGTGACCACCGCAGTGCTATTCAGAACCGTTTCCGATCGCCCTCCAGTATTTTATGGCCCCGACCAACAACCCTATCCAGCGGATATTCCCCCAAGTATTCTTGGATAGCATTTCATGCATAAAAACGAAGGGTTTTACACCAAGTGCGATCGGGAACGATTCCGAACGGCGTGCTGCGACTGCCAATGGGATGGAAGAAGGCAATTTTTCTGGAATAGCCTTCGGTGGAGCAGCACGTGCCGTACCGCCGGAAGCAGGAAACGCAGCCAGCTTCGTTCAAAGAAGCGCGGGTGCGGCTCTGGGCATTCTTGTATTTCATCAACTGCACTATGTAACAGAGGAACATGATCAGAATTCACGCTCACTTTTTGAAATTTAATCGCACGCTCACTATTACCTGCTAACTTCAGTAATTCGGCTCTACATATACCTTTGCATAGCGCACTGCGAATTGAGAAGTCTGTGAGAAGCTTGCGAGAAGTCTATTGCTAAGAGAGGTCTACGGCTTATAAAACTATTGATAAGCAATCTGACGATGCCGTGGGAAAACTTCATTATGCAAAGTGTATCGCTTCGCAAACTGCCACTTCCAATCTTCGTCTCCTTATCAGCAGCCAAAACGCCCCTCTCACATTCCATTAATACGCCACAGAAACCTCGATGGCGTACAACGGTGCGAAATAGACATCAGCTTCCCAGGACATGCAGTTCCAACGATCGGACCACATTTTTTGGACGCTGGGTGTGCATTCCCAAATAGCGGCCATACCGAGGCGCCCCCCGGCCATCGGCCAAAGCCCCGCGGAGTCCGGCATCCTGGCTGGGCGGGGACTGGCGCGTACATCATCAGCGGCGTTACAGGCAAACTGTCTCTTAAATCTGACCAGTCGAACGTGGGGCCAAGACTGCTGATCACCCGGAGATTCGTGCTTGCGTTTGGGGTTGCTGTTGCTTGAGATTTTGTTACGTGACACCCAAAGGTTCTTTCTGGCTTCGGTTGTGGTCAGTGTGTTCGTGAAGAAATTGAGCTTCACATCCCCATTTACGGAAAAAATAAGCTCACTTGATCCGCTAGTTACCAGGAGATGACCTCTGTTACTAAGAACAATTTTCAGGAACTTATTCATGAAGTGGTCCCCGGCGTACTACCCTTTTCAATTGTATTGCGAGCAAGATTTGGCGCAAAATATATATTGACAATAACGAATTCGGCGCACTCGTATAGAAATAGGTAGGTCGGGAGCGTGCCATATTTGTGTGTTTTTCAGTCCATTTCGCGTGACTGTGGCGGGCCAAATCAACTTAATAGTCAGGAGATGAGCTGTGCCCCTACACTGCAAAATCTTGCACACACCCTGATCATTGCATGATCCTTTTTAGAAGGAATCGTTGAATAATTACTTAAAATGATGGGGAGCTACGACACACAAACATCCTGCGTGAAGATTTGTGGCGTCAGTGGCCATACCTGCCAGCAGCATGTGTTAACGAAGAAGGTAACGTACGGCTCTGTTGTAAGTCACACAAGACAGAGATCTACGCAGTAGCAGTCAAAAACGCTCTGACGGGCTCCAGCGACTGCAGCTCCGATGCAGCCCTTACCCTGCATGTCTGCAGTATGCATGCAGTTACCTCACCCTCACATGCCGATAGTTACTTCGCAGGATGGTCAGCAAGGCATGATTAGCTTAATTGACATGCGGTGATTGCCTGTACGCTCAAAACGTGCCACAATTTCGTGGGTCGTGCGCGGCGTCTCACGCGGGCTGACGTACGGCCGGAATGACTCAAACCCTTTGTATTAAGGCCAACAAACCCTGATCAGGGGGCTCTGTGGCCAATTTGGTAGTTGTATTGGTAATGCAAATTGATGCGCATTGATCGCTGAGGGCTAACATGAGTTGGCAAAGAGAAGTGAACAGCCTGATGCTGTTGATACACTGTACTTTGACCCCATATGGGAAGCCATGGCCCGACTGAAAGGTCGCTTGAATGGTTTACCAGAACGGCCGCGGTAAAACCAAGCCACGATATGTGCTTGAGCTTTCAATTAATCAATTCGTAAGCTTTGATGGTAGAAGCTGCTCCGCGTTCATAAGCGTGGTGCTTAAGCCTTGGAATCCTACGCATACTGCAGGCTGCATGCATTCATCAATGTGCAGATTGTTAGCCTATTGATTCTACGAAACAATTTATTCTCAGCCAATGCTCATTCCAAATAAACCCAACCTTTGCTTGTAGTTTTCAGTCAAAATGACAACAAACGTGGCCGTGTGTTTGGATTTGCGTGCTCACAGACATGCCACATGGGCTCACTTCATTGCTGGTCAATCCTGACCGCGTTGCATCAGAGCTACAGGTGCTGGTTTGATGCAGGCTGTTCAGGCAGGTATGTTGGATCCAAGAGTATATGTGCCTTTACCGACGACTAAAAATGCATTTAGATAGGCCATAAAATTGTCGACTTAATGGTAATTTTACTGTTGTGGACCTACCTTGATGCGCCTGTTCTTCATTAAATAGCCTGTTGGCTACTGGGGAAGAAATGCTTACTGGCTGGCAAACGCTGGCTCTATTTGCTTTAACCGCAAGGTCATTGGCTTTTTATGAGGCTTATGAACCGTAAAGCTTCCGATACGGGAGAATTATTAGCGTTCTTGCTCCGTAACGGTGCGTTCAGAAGGCGCAAGCAACGGTACGTTTAGTTGGAAGATTTTCTCCTAGATGGCAGGCCCGCCAGAGCACCGACGGGGGCCATTAGCATTCTAGTGCCATAAAAGGGAAAAGGGTGGAGCCTCCCGGTATTTTTCCAAGTAGCCAATCTGCACCAAGGACGGCCGCCGGCTCGGACCAATTCCCGCTGTGGGCGGATGACGTCACGCGAGCCCCACGGGATCAATGCGGAGCCTTCAGTCGGACGGTGAGAGCGGAGATCGCGGGATGGGCTCGGCACGGAGCTTCGCAGCCGCTGTGACACAGGACCAGCGTGACATCTGAGTCACTGGACACGTTTTACCAAATGAACGTTTAGTGATGGGTCGGGACTATATCCGTTTTGAGGGTTTTGAAATCACTGTAGGGCGTTACCATTTGTTAGATGCCTGGATACTTGGAAACTATGCCTACAATAGTTAACTCGCTGCCAAAAGTTTTAACAGATTTACTGTTGCCAATGTTGTCAGGGTTATATCTCACATCTGGATCGTCGCAGATTCTGAGTTTTTGGTTTGTTGACGCACAGTATGCTGGACTTGGCTTGTGATGACGGGTTGTTGAATCCAACAAATAAAAGAGCACTGACAGCATCTCAAAGGAAACCAAAAATTACATTTGTCCATCCGCACAGGTTTGGGGCATGGAATATCAGCTACTTAGTTTCACAGACTACCTCTTCAATGACTTTTGAATGCATACTAATGAACGAGTCTTGGTACAAAACGATAACATCGGCCTTGGCAATGCTTAACAGATATTGCTTCTTCCTACATTTTTAAATTATCCAATATTTGGTGTAAATTCGACTGAAAGCGTGATATTTTTGTTCTTGCTGATCGTCTCGTGAGGTCACCATGTATACAATGTATACACATGCCAATGTATACACACACACACACACATATATATATATATATATATATATATATATACATGCGTGTGCTATTTTATCCCTTGGAAACGTCCGGTCTGCAAATGTTCGTGTAAGCCCCTCAGGAGAAATGAGCAGCCCTCAATACCTAACACTTTTTTCGTTTCTTGGACATCCTTCCTGTAACTCTCTCAACGCTGGAGATCCGCAAAAAAAGTCGCTCAAGTCACTAAACACGACCAAGCCCCGTATGCCTTTCTCGGAATGTGGTCTTAAGCGAAATGGTCTTGTCGTGATGCTGTGTGGCACTGTACGATCTAAAACGACTTGGTTATAATTTCCATAAAGAAGCACAACGAAGCCCTAAGATCTAATTTTCGAGTAGATGTTGAGCCCCAGGTGCTCCGTAATATGGAGACGGCAATCACAAAATGCATCGTCAGAAAAAAACGCCATGCTGCAGGCTATTTTAATTAAAACAAAAGCGTGTCAACCAGAGACCTGTAGGAGCTGAAAGTTCATGACACTACCAATCTCTTGTAATACCGCTGTAAGTAGCAAGCCAGCTTACAGTTATTTTTTAATCAATACTGCTTTGCAGGGTCCGCAGAGCTGCAGCAAGACAGAGCGTGACATAGATAAGAGCCGCGCCGCGATGGAAGTCACGGATGCGCAGCGGCCGAAGATGTCGATTTTCGAAGCGATGCAAGTCTGCTGCGAGAGACACGAAGTTACGAAGCTACGTCAGGCAAGGCTTTTAAGCTTGTTTAATGCGGTACATACATTAAGGTGTTTCGATGCGCAAGCCCTCTTTCTAAGTCGTTCGTGTTCAAGCGAAACATTGCCTGAGTTTAACCATCGATCGACAAAACCAGTGTTGCCCACCGTGACGCGTTTTGTATTTTCCGCGATCGATGATCTGTATAAATCAGGTATTTGGCAACAAAACAGAACAGATAACACGTCACAGAAACATACATAATGATATACAGCGGCAATGACTTACAGCCTTGTAAAAGAAGTATCATCACAAGAAATGCAAATAACTGTCAGTGCCATGTTGCGACCGTGCAGGTGGTCGCCGTTCATTTTAAACTTTGCTCCTTGTTGTTCTTGGCAAAATGTAGTGTGCATGTGTATACATATTAACTTCCTATCAACCTTCTTCTCTCTCTCTCTCTCTCTCTCTCTCTCTCTCTCTCTCTCTCTCTCTCTCTCTCTCTCTCTCTCTCTCTCTCTCTCTCTCTCTCTCTCTCTCTCTCTCTCTCTCTCTCTCTCTCTCTCTCTCTCTCTCTCTCTCTCTCTCTCTCTCTCTCTCTCTCTCTCTCTCTCTCTCGCTCTCTCTCTCTCTCTCTCCCTCATTCTCTCTCTCTTTCTCTCTCTCCCTTTCCCTCTCTCTCTTTTCTCTTTTTTCTGTCCGCTCCTGTCCCTACCTCTTCTTCTTTCACCTCGTTTCTCCTTCCCTTTTCTTGCCCTCTATTTTCGTCTCGCTGATGAAATCCATTCTTCGCTCTTCCGTTTTGTGCACAGTTATTTCTAGCCTTGTACCTTAGAGTTCATTCTACGTACATGTCGTGCGGTGGCAAGACCGATCCGATCCCTCCGGTGTGCATACTGTAGCTTTTTCCCTTAGTTGGATATGTATTGCTGTTCAGTTGGCACTTGTGATATTAGCGGTACACAGTTCAGCCAGCACGTTTGCTGCTCACTGAAGCTCCTAACCGTTGGTCGGCAGCTTCAGCACCAGGCTCTCCCCCCCCCCCCGCTCTCTCTCTTCCTCATTAAGAACGCGTGGATTACATATCCATGGCCTAGAACACTGAAAGCACTGTTAATCAATAATGGTGAGTGTTACTTTGGAAGAAACTGACATACCTTTAGGGCAGAAAACGAATCGTGAAGAATGCACTGCACCAGGTTCAGGCGGCCTCCGATCCTTGAATCAAATTGCCCGAATCTCTTCAATATAGCATCTGATATATATATATATATATATATATATATATATATATGCATATATAACATAGCATTTAATAGATATATCCGTCCGTGACGAGCAAGATGTGATCTATTGTAACTCGATATCACATCAGCCGTTGATGTGTCTCGAGCTCTTTCGACTGATGAACGAGTCATCAGTTCCCCACGAGCCAGCAGAAGGCATAGTTGCTTGCCATTTACGTATATTCAGCCTCAACTCTGGCAGTAATCGGGCCACAATGCCAATGTTGTGAGGGTACAGTTGCCCAGAATACTTCGCAACGATCCGCGGTTATTCCTGGCCGCTCTGTTTCGCAGTCTAATTTGTTCTATGCCGGGTTTGACCAAGTATCCAGCTGCTACGTTCTCAATCGGTTTGGTTGTTGCAGAATGCTATTTACGGCGAGTTTCGTTTGTGTTAACTGAACGTGCATAACGATTATCTTACTCGGATGCATGGCCGCCTGATATTTGCAGCTATAAACACAGGCGGGTCAGAGATGGTGCTGATTGTGTTGGAGGTTCCCGTATTTATAGTCGCTATCACTTCTTTGGATCATGCAGTTGGGTGAAAAGCTGATAACGTGGATGGAAGGCTATTGGTGCTAAAAATATCTTCAAGGGTATTTATCTGCGGTGGCTTACAGCCAGTGGAAGCAACTGACATCAGATAATTCCCCGGCGTGAGCGGCGTTGAGCTTGTAATTTCATAGCTTTATTCGCGTGTAGCTGACTGCAGCTAAAATTAGTTGGACGTTAGTCCATGCGTGACGTCTGGAGCAAGCTGCATTCTCAGTTGAACGCGTGGTGCTTGTAACGCGTTCTGAGAGGCATCTGCCGGCGTTTGGAAGTTTGCTGAGAAGCATGCCCTTTTGCTTAAAGACGTTTTCCTTTTGCTTTAATACATGCCCCTACCGCATCTATCTCAGCAGCTCGAGCTGCTGTGCAGCGCTCCCGCGGTTTTAGCTGCTCGTGCGGGCGGCCTTGGCAGCGGCGGCACCCCGATTTTAGCCTGCCCGAGTGTCACACATCTGCGCCTCAGGCCGCTGATAGCCGCAATCCCCGCGGCGGAAAATCTTCATAAATACGGCAGAAAGTCCCGCCGGCGCCGATAAGACCCGACTAATCAAGTGGATTGCCGCAATCAACACTCCATGCGACAGAAAGTGAAATGACCGGGTGGCTGATACGCGCCGGCCAGGCCGGGCGGCCGCCATTAAATGTCGGCATTCCCGGCCGACCGCGGCCGCCATGTTGGTTGCCGGCCGGCTGGGGGCGCGGCGGCACAGCCACACAAGGCGCTCTCCTGATGTAAATAATGCACAGCACAATCACCGGATCAATGCAGAAACTCGGTGTGTTGAGTGTTGTGAGCGCTGCCTATGCTCGGGCAGCTAGCTATCTCTGGGTTTCTTGACAGAAAGGAGAGAGGACTGAGGCTGAGCGTCGGGCTGCCAACGATCAGCCATGCGCGTGTCCTGAGCTTGCCTTTGCTCAGTGACACTAAACTACCTCAGTAACGCTTAACACTACTTGTTACTAACTCCGTGAGGTGAAAGGTTGCCTCCTCATAGCAGTAGCTTGTCATCATGAAACACTTCTTAAGAAACTCTTAATAGTTAAATCAATATCTCTTAGAAAGAATGGGTATGAGTATGAGGGTTTCGTAATTGTCTGTCTCCCCAAAGACACAGTTTCTAGCACAGAAGATTTGAAGAGTTACCACATTGAGCAACCGAAAGACTTTTCATAATTCCTTGGCCCATTTCAATAAACAATCTTGCTTCAGTATCACCCTTTCCGCAACAGCTAGGCATTTCTTTGCATCCAGGTTATCTTGAGCAATGTGACACATAGAGAACACAGATGGATGCATGAAAGTTGGAAGTGAGGGTGGGGCCTGAGGATTAGCCAACCCATCTTTGGGTTGGCTCATCAAAGGTGGTGCCTGGTGTCTGGTGGTGTCTGTCTGGTGTCTCATCAGAACACCACAAGGAAAACACATTCCGCCCACATTCATTTCTTTAGATACCCTCGCTGAATGCGTGCGTCTGACATCCAAGTTCAAAATCACTCAAGTTCAGACAAAATACCTGAGTAGTCTTCCACGCTTACGTAACCACCAACTCCGACCTCGAAGGGCATGCCAGATTCATAGAGCAAAACCCCTAGGCAGGCCGCGAAACTTCCATCACCCGGAACACCCATCGAATGATTTATGCACGCGCTCTCCGCGGACTTTGGAAGGCAAGCGAGACCGAAGGCTACGAAACGTTACGACAGCACGCGGCATGCACCGTGCACGGCACGACCGGGGCGGCCGTGCACGTCGCGTGACCATGGCCATCTGCGGCGTGGCCATCGGTCATTGCACATCTCTAGCACCGATCCGGCATTCAGACAGCCTGCAGTTACGTCATTTTGCCGGCATAAATCGCACCTTACACGGGCCGGCGCATTGTTTCGGGCGGCGCAGCTCGGCGCCGGGCCGGCCGAGGTCAACGCTCGTGCACTCACCGGACTGGGGTCGCTCCCTGGCGCGGCTCGCGCAGTTTGCGTGGTCCGCGTGGTCCCCGCGGTTGCCTCGGCGCAGCGGCCGCCGGCGCTGAGTCCCACCACCACCACATGCCGCCGCCGGCAGCTCCTGCCACAACAACGGCACGGACGGAACTGGTCATTCCGACTCCGTCTCCTCATAATGTGTCATAAAATAGCCATTGACTGATAATGCTCGTCGGCCTCCCGTTCATAGGTAGCCGACGTATAAACCGCGAGCTCCTCTCGTACACCCGGTAATAATAGGTCCACATAAAACGCCAAATACCCGAATAAATCCAGGCGCCACCGGAACGTTCATTGGTGAGCCAGGATGTAAAATTTTTAGTTATGACTCAATATACGTGAGATTACTCGCACGTATGGTATCTGAGGGAGACAGGAGCGACGTAAACAGGTGGTCGGGGCGGAGCGCATGCCGCCCAAATAAAGAGCCGCTAGGAGTCGAACACAGTGAGAAGTTGACGTAAGCTGCTCTTCTTCGAGTAAGCACTGTTAGAAGTGGGGTTTGGTTGTGACCAGGTAACACCACTTTGAATGTTTTAGAGGGGAGTCCCAGCATAAAATGGCTGGAGCGAATAAGCCTAAGGCATGAGAACGAATATGGCGTTCGTGTTAGTATAGTGCAGCGTGTGAAAAGCGTAGAGCAGAGGTGTATCTGTCAAGCAAGCCCTTACGACATTGTTGGATCTCCCCAATACATTTCGAGAAACAGCAAAAGTCTTGGGCATGCGATCTTTTCAAGCGAATAAAGCGTCAGTTTCACACATGATACGTGGTCGATTAGAAGCAAAGGTTGGCAAAAGTGACGAGGCGTGATCATTTTGACAAAATCGTGTTGTATCTCCAGTTCTTTGATTCTTACGCGCAACTCGACTCCGTCCACGGCTCGGATGCCACTCTCCTTCAGAGTTGCGAGATAAAACACGCTTTAAGAGTCAGCCAAGCTTCTTTCAGCCTCACGGATTGATTCGCCCAGCACGCACCTCCCGATCGCTCAAGCGCCGTCCGCGGCTGGCCTGCACGGTGGCGCCCTCTTCGAGGCGGCGGCGGCTTCATCGAATTTGCATAGCTGCTGCGCGGCGCGCCGGCCGCCGGCACCGCCGTTATCAAAGCCGTGCCGCCGGGGCGCGGCGGCGAATCGTGTCGGCCGGCCAGGCTGCACCGGCAGCACGTCAGCCGCGTTTGTTTCCCCGTGAGTTAGAGCGGGCCGCACCAGGCTGCCGCCAGTATGCATAGGTAATGATTCGGCCAGGCGTTGTGTAACATTCATGATACGCTGGGGATAATTCAGGTGGCGACCGGAGGGCGCGGCGGCAGGCCCTATGTCTCCGAGCTTTATTCCCGGTTCGGGAAGTAACTTTGAGATCCGCGAATTCATTGTGCAATGGTGTACGGCTCTGGACTACAAGTGCGCGAAAAGAATGGGTCCGAAATTTCTGAATTCGAAACTCCGGAGGTTCGCCACCAGAAAGCCACGAGTTCGCACGGGTCATCTCAGAGTTACCGGAAAACAAATTAAAGTCGTGTAGTCTAATGTTGCAATATGCTCGGCCATCTTGCCTGCAACAACTGATTGAGCCTTGCCTCACCGTCAGGACTGAACTCAGTCAAACTTTGTTCTCTCTCCCTCCCTCTCTCTCTCTCTCTTTCTCTCTCTCCCTCTCTCTCTCTCTCTCTCTCTCCTTCTCTCTCTCCCCCTCTCTCTCTGTTTGCCTCTAACCTTCTGCCTTGCTTTGCGCAACCAGTTTGTCGTCTGGAACTTCTTAAGCCTTCTTTTTATATTCCCCTTCCTCACAACACTTTGTCTTGCCCTCAGCCCTGTTCCGATTGTGCTGACGTATGCTGCTCTTCTGCCTTCGGACTCTGCACACAAATCCCGCTCTTGTTGAGCTATGCATTCTTATACTTCACTGGCTATTAAGCTGATGATCAGTCAAACATATGTGTTTTCCCCTACTTTTTCTATGTGCCTAAGTAAAAGAGACTGTAGTCAGTGCAAGCCATCACATCCAAATGGATGCATTCTAACAATGTGTGGTGTTGTCGTTTTCCCACCGACTGTTCCCTAACAGCTAGAATGAATCTTCTACGCAAGATCTGCAAAGTCTACGTTCAGAATCCAGAATCTAAAGGGAGCAGAGCAACGAACGATGGTCAAGCAGGTTACAACTGGGATGGGTTTAGCGTTCATGCTCGGTTACCAGACACCGAATGCCGACGATAAAAAACATCTAACGCGATGCGCCAAAAGTGAAAAGCGACAGGGACCAATATGGCCGTGGACATTTATCAGAATGCAAAATGATGGCTGAACAAAATTGCAGGATAAATGTCAGCTGTCATTAATATCGAAAAGCGAAGGATGAGATTAAAACTATCAGCGATTATCACATATAATTTCTAAAAATACAAAATGACAATTATTGAAATGTGCCATAACCGAAAGACATTATGTCGGATGTATAAGGGTTGAAGTAAAGCACGAAGTAGCGGTTGTCGCATCGATCACGAGGACGAAAACTCACTGGAAGAAATTTTGAAATCTTTAGACTTGAAATAAACGACGCGGTAGAAAACGAGCACTAAGGGCTGGTTTTTTACACCGCTCATGGTTGACAGAAAATTTACGTCACTTGCTTCGCGTGTTGTTAGTTAATGCATGAGGTTGGTCAGTTACTTTGCATGAGGCATCGGTTTGTCATGCACAATTCAATGTCGCTAGGCTTGGATAACCTAGGTCATGTCAGGTTGTGTCAGAGGTAAATGTTGTAAGTGATCATGACAGCCTTCTATAACTGTTGTGTCAACTGTTTGAAGCCCAATTCCAAAGAGAGGCATGCTCTACCCTTTGAGCCTTGTCCGAGGAGTATTCCTCTCCCCACACCGCCAGTCGGTTAGTATATGTACGGTACCGTTAGAAACCTTGAATCTACAACGGGTACGTCGCTGGAGAGCACGATCTGAACTTTATGTTTCAATATACATCCTGAAGGTAGATCGCCAGCCGATTACAGTTCGTCTTGCCATCGACCCCTCTTCGTCATAAACACGCCAGCTAGGCCTCCACATTTGAACCGCTTTGTTTTCAAATTTCGATACGCGTCCCTGTCAAGTTCGCTGCCATCGGTGCTTTACAATCTGTCGTCCTACGTTTCGGCCTTGATCCTTACTGCGTCATGACGATATTTATGTGCTTGGTAAGCATTACGATAATTTACTGTCAATAGCTTTTAACGCAGTCACTTTCTATTTTGACACTTATCTAGCGATATTCTGCTATTCCATTAATACTTTTGATACTTTTAGGGAGATGTTTTATTTTCTACTGCCTTTTGATTCCTGAGTCCCCCGGTGTCCTTCCCTCCGGAGCTTTGCCTTCGATCGTTTTCGTCGGACTCCTTTCCATTGAATCAATGCCCACGCGATAATTGGTCGTGTAATCTTCATGGTCAGGGCATGTCGCAGTTCTAATTCAGAGTCCCAGAAATGTAGCTTTGCGAGTGGCGTCTCCCACAAAATAGCCCACACCCCGATGTCTTCGCGGAAAACTAGATCACATGTCTTCCAGTGCGCCATGCAGTTCCGGCCTTCCGCCCTACACCACCGCACCGAGGCTCGGCCGTCCTCCTCAATCAAGCGAATAAATCAACAATTTACGATTCCATCCTGAGAAAGTCGCCGCGCCGCCGGAAACCGCGTCCCTAGCGCTCAGCCCTATTACCGGCTGGCCCGACCCGCGACCAAATCAAGACATCACGCTCCCACCGGCGGCCGAGCAGCAGCGAGCCGTAACCGGGCCGTGGCCGTGAACGGCGGAGCGGCGCGCGGCGGCGTGACCTCTTGTGCTTATTTACCGGCCATCCACAACACGCTGGCGCTGGGTCGCCGGTGCCGTCTGACGCTAATTGTGACCGGGCCGGGTCGCCCATGAGCTAAGACCGCTCACTTATGCAGATCGCGCCCCGCGCGCTCATGCGCGTCGTTTGCATATGATCGCCGGGCTGTGCTTGTTTTACATAGCGCATGGGTCGCGCTGACAGCGGTCGTCCTTCACTTCCGCTGCGAAGCTATTTTGGTTGGTGCATAGCGTCTCAGCCCACGAAATCTCACTGTCCGCGGCGCGTTACGACGGCTGCCCATCTGACTTACCTGTCGTCGGTGCACGCACGAACATTTGCTGCGGCGTCCGTAGACAGGCCCCTTCGGGTTCAGGTCCCATGCACAACCGTGCTTTGAGCTGGGATTGCACTTCTTACCCATTAAAATCTCACTGTAGGTCAATCTGTTTTAACAATCGGGCAGGGTGTTTGGTCTGCTAGAACCGGCCATACAGGAACTTTGGCTCTGGATTCGTTTCAGAGCCATCCGGAACAGCACACGTCGTTTTATTTATTTCCGTCTGAATCTGTAAAGATACTTAGCATTACACTTGGTAAAATTTGGACGGTTTGAGCTACCCAAAAGGTGGTTTGAGCTACCTGTGGATGCGCACGGACTACCGCTGTCTTGCAAAAGGTCTTCCAGCCATCACGCGGATCCGTTTTTGTTATTTAAAAACTAATACTAACAGAAACACACGTAGTATTAGAATAAGCTCCTGGTGGTAGGTACAATCAAACGCCAACAAAACTAGCCGAGCCTCCGTGTCGCCACAGCGCCCGGGGTGGCCGGAGCTCCAGCGCAGGGTAGGTCAACACCGAACACAACGCTGGGGCATGTTACGTATTTCGCTACAGCACCGGTACGTCTATTTAGGAGGACTCGCATGCTATATTACACATTGGTATTCTTGCATCGTTCACAAAAGGCCGCCTATTACGTATTTGCAGCTCGTTTGATGCGGCAAACGCTTACAACCACCGAATTACGTATTTTGGTTTCCATTCAGACGCGACATCGAGGGATGGAATTGGAAAATTTACTTTGAGGCGTTCAGAAGTCAGAGCCTTAAGAGAAACCATGGAAACATGTATGGAACACCAAGCCTACCACAGGCACCAAAAAACGACCGATATCTAAAGGGTCATCTAAGGTCGTTGCGAGTCGGGTCTCGCGTTTGGGAAGTAGAGTGTCAGCGCCGGGAGACATGTCACAGCAAGGTCGCCTCGGAGCGGCCCGCTGGCCCGCGCAGAGTCGAGGTCTGCTCTGCGGGGCGCTCCGT
>NW_023597054.1:19284028-19433156 GCF_011947565.3 Pollicipes pollicipes | reverse complement strand
CGGGCCACCTGAGCGGCGGCTCGCGTGGCCGCCGCCGGCCGGACCGTGCCCGGCGATATCGGGCGCTAACGGCGGCGTACTATTTCACGCAGGAGGTTCGTTGGGGACGCGCGATAGCGCCGCCGCGACGCGTCGCCGCTGCCCGGCAGCCACTTGGCGCTGAGATATGCACGAGAGTGCCCGCGCAATGTGGGCCCGGATCAGGCCATCTGCCTCGAGCACATTGGCGAATTAGACCCCGTCGCGGGCGCGCCGACAGAACCCGGTGGCGGCAGCGCGTGCTCGGTGGCTCGTGGAGCCGGTGCTCGCCGGCACGGAGCGGGAGAGTTTGCGCGCACGGGCCGCACAGCGGGCCTCGAGCGTATTGATTGGAAGCCACCGCCGTGAGCCGGCTGGAGCTGGGCCCCTGTCGGGCGCCGGCCGCTAACAAAAAGTTTCCCGCGCCGGAGTCGTACTTTTTCGAGTGTAATTGCGTTTTTTTTCTCCTATTTTCCTGCCGGCGGCCTCCTTTCTAAAACGACGGCTCCCGCGGGCATGCTGCCTCTTTGGGGAGGAAACTCGAAACCTAATTTACGAGGGCCAACTGAGAAATCTTTTAAAGCCAGCCGGCGCGGCGCGGCGCGGGCGGCGGTGGGTGGTTTGGAATCCGACAAACTGTCGAGCAGCTTGAGGTGGGTGCAACAGGCCCCCTCAAGTACGTATAAGGAGGCATTTATCGGTACAAAGGCAACCGGAAGTTATTTTAGAAAGAGCTTTGCTTTAGCCTCCCGACGGAAATGTTCTAATCGGTTGACAATCCCTCTACATGTGGTTCAATGACAGGTAACAACGGAGAGTTTGAAATGCAATCAAAATTGATGGCAAAATATCAAACTGTTATTAATCTATGGAGATGCAAAAATTGTGACCGCACTTGCATTTGATGTGCATATAAGCACATCCTGCGCATTCTAACTTCTGAACTTGTGCCTGTAAATAGCGATCTCACTGCTTTTTCGTATGCCCCAAAATCCCGAAAATATTCCGTAATATTTTCCGTAAACTACTTCCATATTTCAACCGTTTTTAATATAAGCGACCCACGTGAGTTTTATTGACTACCAAAAGCCGAATTTTCTCTCGTGGACCAGCGGGTGGTGATGCACTTCTGCCAGTGTCGAAGATTTATTGATGTTCATTGCATAGTGGGGCGAGATAAGTTTCGTGAATTATGGGGTCTATGCCTAACGGAAGAGCGGTGGATAAAGAGGGAAGAGGAGTGAGAGAGAGAGAGAGAGATAGAGAAAAGAGAAAGAGAGAGAGAGAGAGAGAGGAGAGAGGGAGAGAGAGCGAGAGAGAGAGAGAGAGAGAGAGAGAGAGAGAGATAGAGCGAGAGAGAAGAGAGAGATGGAGAGAGAGAAGAGAGAGAGAGAGGAGAGAGGGAGCTGAGGAGAGAGAGAGAGAGAGAGAGAGAGAGAGGAGAGAGAGAGAGAGAGAGATGAGAGATAAAGAGAGAGTGGAAGGGCAGGGGACCCGGTGTCCCCAGCACACTCTGCTCAATGGCAGGCAAACAAAGTGCACCTTTGAAAAATGGTTTGATCAGAATGTTCAAAGAGCGAGTACTTTATGGTCTTCCGTAAATTGCTGGCACTCCAACGGTGTTTAATTTATGAAACACTTTGGCCGGCCGAGCTACGCGACGGGAGTGGCCGGTAAATCACTATTGGAGCTAATATGAGAGCAATTTCCGAATATAGGGATGCTGATGAAGTCGGTGAAACTGGAATTGCACTGAGTTCAGCTGAAAAGAATGGTTTGCACAAAATCGCTGGACGGACACAAGAGGAGCTCAAAACGGAATCATTAAGTCCATCCCAATCTTAGAAATTGACGTCGTTTTTGCTCTTCTTGATTATGATTTTAAGTCTACAAGGATCCCGTAAATCCCTTGCAAATGACGGTTTAAAAAGCCTGCATTTCGTTAGCGCGCGCGACATCCCATCATAAGTTAACCACTTTGATCGAATGAATCGCTATTCAAAACAATCAGGCACATCTCCATTAATAAGGTTCGGCGGACAATGGCAAAACAGACCTTGCAGCTTCATCCACACTGGCGAGCCAGGCGGCAGCCAGGCGCCGCTGGGCTGCAGCGGCTGTCAGCCCCGCTCCCACCGCAGCACAGCACCCCAGCCAATGCATCACGCATCGGCCATCCCGACACCGCAACGGTATGCATTCAGGTCGGCGGCGGCCGTTCGCGATGCTTTATTCGCACGAAACGATCCATCCAGCCGCAGACAACGGCGCGGCAGTCCTGGCGCGTGACGCCGCGTCCTGCCGCCCTCCCCCTCCCCCTCCGCCGGCGGCGGGCGGCGCGCACCATCGCCGCCGTGCTTTGGCAGCGCCCGCGGTCACCTGCGTCGGGTGCGATCCTCGCAGCCGTCAGCGGTGCCCGCGGCGCTGTTACCGGCCACCTCGACGGCCGCTCGTCATCTCGGTAATGGCTTTATTGCTTCGTGCGGCGGGACTGACCCGGGCCGCGGCGGCCGCCCGCGCCGTGCATGCCGACGGAAGTGCGTGGCCGGGAGCCGTGCAGGGCCGAGGGCGAAGCGGGACCCGCGGGTCCGAGAGCCTACGGGCCCGTGGGTCCCGAGCACTGCGGCGGTAGTGGCTGATGGGAGGATGGCTGGGTGGTTACGTAAGACGGCTCGGTGTGTGGGCGGCGATGCGGGGACCACAAGGAGAGAAGAGCCGATGGATGTGTTTTGGGTGGACACGGGAGATACCGGACGTCAAGGAGCCGCACTTAACATGCTACGGCGTGATTGAAGGAAGAGGAATGGAAAAGGCCAAGAGAGAGGGAAAGAGAGGGTGGGAGTGGGAGGGGGCAAGGGGGCGAGGCAAGGGCATAGCGCGGTGTCTTGTCAGGTGAAATAGAAGCCAGTTCATTATTGTGCGTTCTGTTACCTACTATTTACTACGATTCCATGGTTATCAAACGTCAAGAAAGATAGACGAATACATTGACGTACCCTGGTGTCTAATTACCCATATTTGCTGCAAGATACTGAATAGGTGAGGCGCGATGCTCCAATGGAAGACTCTTCTCCACAAGTGCAATGGAGTAGAGTAGCGATGAAACAAGCGAACATATTTGAGTGACAGAACATAATTGGAGTACACATGAGACTAAATCTAAACATATTTCAAGTATGTTGGTCATTGACAATGACATTAACCGCAGCAAAGCTCTATCCATGGATTATTTCGCCAATGACCGTGCCAGAAATGCACCATATACCACAATGAAAAAATACGATGTTGGCAGAGTGCACTGGCAATGATCATGTCATACGTGTTTGTCAGAAAATGACGATAATGTCAGAATGTTGCAGAAAAGATTCCATCCCTTTACATCACACTGCACTTGAAGTCGCCCTTCAACTTATCATCCTTGCTCACCATTAGCCTTTTCAATATTCTGTCTAGCGGCAGTGCAGCCATCCTACAATTTTTTTTACTAGTATTAGCGGATCGACAAAACAGACAGCTTCGACACTGCTCTCAGCAACCGCAAGCTATATGTAGGCATTCCCTGGGACGGTAGAAGCGATCAACCCTATTACAGACTGAGCGGCTTCGTGCATTGATCAAATATGGCTGCAAAATGGTGTATATGGTGTCTGGTCGCGATTAGTGAACTTGTACAACGCAGCGTCTATTGGACAATCAGTGCCGTTCTTGTCCACGAGTGTTGCCGTCGCTTATGTTACATTTGCAAATTCAGCCATTCGAAATTGAATCAGTTGTTAGAAATTAAAAACTCGTAACCCAATGTACCGGAACTAAAGGATTCTAAGGCCAGATGTTTGAGCGTCTTAGGTCCTGATAAAGATATGTTTGTGAATATCCGCTGTTCTGTGCACTACCACATCCAGTTGTGTCGATCAAATTTTTATGTATTGAAACATGATCTGTGAGATAGCAATGGGACACCGCAGGAAGTCAGCTATCGGTGCCGAGGCGTTGTGACTGACAGTCCTTCATTGATCCATTTCTGTGAAATATTAATTTCAATGCCATGAAGTGTGCTACGTTGATGGAACAGGCGTCTATGCCCTACCCACTCTCACATTCCCTAGGACGCAGTTGGAAAGGGTTCGGGCTGCTTTTATGGCATAATGGCGGGGGCCTCGTTTATTATAGGGTCAAGCAAGGGGAACGACCTAGTAACCAGCTGACAGGGAGTTCTGAACAGCACACCGCTTACATCTTCACATACCGCTGAAGGAAAATGGGATGTGGTGGAATTATGCATGGAAATGACATTATCCAATGCTGGAGTTATTGAAACACACCGCACAGTTACTCACCACGCATCCTTGTCCACACCGATCAGAGCGTCGCCAGACCAATAAAACGCCTACGCCAGTAGAGGCGAACGGCCCGAGTCAAAGGATTAACCCTGGTTCAATAAAGGACCAATAAAGCCATTCAGATAACGGCTGCGGCCCGGAGGCGGTAGGAAACCTCTGCGGTGAGATAGCGCTGCGTTTCCGCATCTCCAGTCACTGCTCTGGAAAGCCGCAGCCGCCAGCGCCACGCACGCGGACAGTGCGATCGTTGCCTCTTCATTGGGCCCCGATTGCTTTCGGTGGAGATAGGACGGAAGGCGGCAGTTTCAGCACGCTCCACTGAGGAGCCGGATTTCAGCCCGACGGTAAGGTTCAACGCTTTTCTCTGTGCTAGGGATGCGTTTCAGCAGGTTTGAGGAACGCAAACTAGTTCTACATCCATTTCATCTCTCCCGATGCGGCCAATCTTGCCACTGATTCATCGTCCTTGTCACGGTCAAGCTTCTTGCTCAACTCAGCTGCCCTTTTTAAATCGCGAGCAATATCAAGATAACGGAAGCATCGAACAGTACGTCTCGCATTAACGTACGTCTCGCTCGTAGTATGTCTCGCATACAGTTTCGTATTGCGATACGGAAGGAAGTCTTGCATTTGCGATACAGAATTTGCAGCCTCGTATTACAATAAAAAATATTTTATGACCATTTTTACGGCGGAAATGATAAATGCTAACCAAAATGACATTAAATATTTTTGAACCTATTTGTAAATATTTCACAATATTGACCTGCTGTTGAGACCACTTCGCAAGCGATGTGTAAGGAGGTTCCATTCTTATTTTAGCAAAGTTATTCAACCAAAATAGGCATGGGGAGACCATGTGGTCGTTTCATTTGAATACTTTTTGCGTGTTTTGGCACGTCAGGCAAGGCTCATGTAAGTAATAAGTCTCCATTATGTGTTCATTAATACACGAACGCAACAAGGTGTTTGGCCAGGTATTTAGCTACGGGCCGGGAATAAAAACCTAACGTAGGGTTACGCGTCGAACACCAGTGAATACCACAAAATAATTCGACGAACTAAATAGTATGGAGTCGATAGCGATAAGCGCCAGTACAGTATTACGCAAGCAGTTGAAACAAATTTGAACTTTAGTAATTCGACGCTCCTGTCGGGCCCCAAGTATGCCGAGTCAGTGACTGTTTTGCGTCAAGCTCAGCAAAAGATCTACAAACAACTTTTCATTATTATGCACACCATGCACACAACGAAAGGGTTTAGGCAAAAGGCGGTGTCGCCAATTTCCTATGTAGTATGTCCCCTTTATCCATGTCAATGCAGAAGTTGGCTGATGCTTTATCAAACAACAAAACTTGAGTTTGATGTGGCTTACCATAAACCAATATCTTCACGTGTGTCCTCATCCGGACCTTGGCAAAATGTTGATTCCTTTTTAACTGCGGTAATGTCATGAGACTCCAGAATAAAATATATCAGGCTTCCTAGTTTTCGGGTCATCGATGAAGATGTTTGATTGTTGCAGCTTTGGGGGCTGGATGACATCTGTGCAGTTTCACTGCAAGTTTGTTTCATATGTTTTAAGAATATTTTTTAGAGCTTTGGCAAATGGTTTTGGTACACTGGTTAAGCCAAGCACAAGTATAGCGCAAGTATATGCCTCGACAGCTCACGCCTTCAGCGCTTCCATCATGACGGCAAACAGCTTTGCATATGCACACCCATGTTTACGGCATCCCAGAGGTAAGCTGCTGAGTGGGTCAGCATGTTCATATGTAAATACATAAACAGTCATATACACAAACATTGGTGGCTAAGAGCGATATTAAAACAAGCGCCATGCATCAAATATATTTTACGAGAAATAGACGTTTATGGAAGATGTGCATTACCAACAAAGTCATTACGAGATATTGGTGGCTTTTAAACATCAGCGCCACATGGCAGACAACTTGACTACACGTTTAAACAGAAACGTAGGCGAAATTAACGCAGCAATCCACTCAAAATGTTAAGTTAAGCGGACGCAGCGCTTTTTATGGAAGCATAACCATAACCCTCAATAACGGAGGATTCTCTTCCTTGCATGTTGCACAAGCCATTATGACAGCGCTGGCCGAAGGCTGGACGCGAAACCTCGCCGGATCTCTCCGAGCAATGAAGCAATTAAGGGTGCATCTCGCTTTATCGCTGGACAATCGCCGAAAACGTACACCGCCCAAATCAGCCTTGCAAAAGGTACGAGCCGACCGCTGCAAATTATGTGACGTCCGGTTATCTACGGCGCCTGAGACTAGAATGTTTTAGTTTGAGGCCATTAATTCCAAAGATTTACAGCGCCGGCGCGATACCCATTTACAGCGGCGGCCGGCCCTGACGGCGCAGCCGCGTGAGGCCCCGTCGGCCGGCTACACGTCCCGGAGCTGGCAGTGCCGCCCGCCTATGACGAACGGGGTCGTTCCCGTGATAAATTCCGTCGCCTGTGAGGGAGCCGGCCGGCCCGATCCGGTCCGGTCGCGTCCGTAGCGCCCGCGGTGTCGGGCGCCGGGCGCGGCCGGCCTGCACGCAATCACTTGCAAACGCTGCATGACTTTTACGGCATGCGATTTTGTGTACTTTTTACGGTCGCGTAATAACGTGCATTACGGCGTCGGAGCGGCGAGGCGGCGCTTTCCGATGCCGGGGCGGCCAGCCGCTGGGACGACGGGAAGGGTGACGCGGCGGCCGCTGGGAGGTTCAGCTGCTCTGCCGAAGGCGAGACAGACGCCAGCTGCCGGACACGTCGTCCTCGGAGACGGACAGACAGAGCCATCTGTAGACGACGCCGCCAACTACTCACCGCCGCCGGGCGGACACTCGTCGAACTACGGGCGATCAGATCGGCCACGAAGGGCGGCGTAATGGAAATAGCAACCAAGTTTTAAGCGCCAATTATTCGCCATTTTCGCATAGGATATGATTTATTGGATCAATAACATAGCTCTCCAGAACACACGAAGGGTATCTTTACGGTTGGCTTTAATGGCAGCGTCGGCACGCGATGCTAATGCCGCTACGAACCGTAAACTTTATTATTTTACGATGCGCTTTCCGATGTTAAAAAGATACCTGGATTAGCAGTTTTCATTAAACCAGGCATTCCCCTGCACTCAATGTGCAGTTCTTTTTCTATTATAAGGTTCATAATAGGCCGGGTCAATCTCCGGGTCGATAACTGTGATGCACGAGCACCATTGCTGAGCAAAATGACATGATTTCTGTCAGTCTTAAGCCCTACACGATCACTTGCCTGGTGCTGCAGGCCTCATAGAGTGCCATTATATTCAATACAGTAAGATGAACCAACACCTCGAAAGGTTTGGTAAATCACTGAAGAGTGGATATGGGCAGCTTGCAGGAGTGTGGTCAGCCTGTAAGGGTCTGTTCGAGATGCAGCGTGGTCTTTCCCTATTCGAAGCGCCACGCGGCCATGATGGGATCCATCGTATCAGAGCACGGATGAAGCATATGATAGGCTATGCAGGCAACGCAGCCGCTCGCTTGAAAGCTTTATGTAACTTTGACATTAACTGATCGCAGGAAGTAAATCTTGCATCGATGAATGTTGCATCAAACGAGGTGCTGCTTAAGAAACAATCTTCAAAAAAGAGGACTCGTGGAAATTCGACATTGAAATGCGTACGCAACTTATTCATACCGCACCAATAACTATTGTACATGAAGCATGCATTTCGTCGTCGATGAGAAGTGTGCGCTTTATGAGCAATGTGCATAGCTAGTAATTTTTACGTGCCGGGAAAACTTGTTCGCTTAGTATTCAGCACCACTCAGCACGCATTTCATCTCCATACGCCCGGGACACATCGTCGCTTCGCGATAAAACCGTACCCAGCCGGCTCTGACGTCACAGCCCGTCCGATCTTAGTTCGTAGCGCGGTCAACAGATGGCAATAAAATCAGCGAGATGAAGTGGGCGTCGCCTGGCTGGCGGCGTTATCCGGGAACGCGAGCGGCCATGATGGCCGTGCGCCGGTAACGGCCGCCCGCCAGTCGGATTCTGCGCGTTAACGGCCCGCCTGGTGATCGCTTTAATTGCGAACGTTGCTTTACTAAGCTGCCCCGCGAGTTGTTGGATTATTCGAAGGTATTTTCTGAAGTGTGTTTCTACAGTTAAGGGCTGCTAATGAGCTTCGGCGGACTTTTGATTACGACGGTTTAATCCGTCTTGTCAAGCATCGCCGCGTCTCTGAGCTGCGCATTTACGGTCCCGCGAACAGCGACATCCAATCTCCCTCGCCCTTCTAGAGCGATGCTATGTAACGCAGTTGCGCAAGTGCTGCACCCAACCATGACTGTGTGCATTTCGAGCATTTTACTTCTCCGCCCGTTTGCTGGTGCGTCGTGGTTCAGTCGGACGGCAACGCCGTATAAAGTGTTTTACTGTTCACTTCATGAGCCCTCTTCTCTCGTAGGTTTACCTGGTGTGGGTGTAAAATAGGAGGAATGATTATTTTACGGGTCGTATACCGGCGTTACGGTCATCCTCGGGTGTTGTCACTTCAGTGTAATCGCTTTATGCCGATAAATTGATTGACGACGTTGCACAATTCTACTAAGTTTGTGATAAAGCAGGCATGGACGTGCTTAGAAAGTCAATGCCGGTGTTATCTCGCAGATACCACACGATGGCTCCGTCAGACGATAAGAGAATCATCAAGTTGTTTGTTTCGACTTGCACGGAAGGATGGTTTTATTGTTTGATAATTCAATGGGTCTATTAGCATCAGATTCTGGAACGTGCCCTAGCCCTGGGTCGCCACCCTGGCCTTAGCACTAGCAAACATAAAACGACTGGTTAGTTCTGTCACGCACTGACTTTAATTCAGATATCGCAGATTTCATCATCGGCATTAAATTAAAACGACCGCATGCTGTATAGTATGTAAGGCCTCGCTGCTGTAAAACACAACAAAAAGGTTGAAATAGGCGTCACCGCTCTTTATCATCTTGCTAGAGGAGTTGCAGACATTGCAATAGAGCTGTATGATGCCAGCCAAGTCGATAAAAAATCTACCATTAGTGCAGCCAAGCATATGTGTGGATTAGCAAGACTAGCCAACCACCTCTGGAAAAGGCTTACATTATCAAAATATGCCCTTCAGCAATGGCGTGTCATCTCGTCGCGAATATTCTGCTGACTTGACCTCGATAACGAAACCCTGTCAAATTTTTGTCAACCATGTCAGCCAGATCGAGAAAAATCCACCACTAGCACAGTCACAGAAGGATCAGCACACCACCTTTAACAGGAACTTGTGATGTCAAAATGTGCCTTTTGGCCATCTCGTGTCACCTTACGATGGTTGTTCTGGTAGCTTGACCCCGATAAGGAAATCCTGGCAAAGTTATTGCAACTGACCGTCCTATATCGTTTGTACGACGATCCCCGCGAAGACGCATGGGATCTGTTATTCAATTATTGTATGCTTAGAGGCGGTGGCTGACATCGCAGCCACCAGCCGTTACCTCTGGTGCCTCTGGCGCATTCTATCACCGCATTAGCACTGCCCACCAGCCCCATCTCCCCAGTCCTCCCTCCGCGTCCTTCCACCGCACGAGGTCGGTTCCAATCCTCCCTCCGCGTCCTTCCACCGCACGAGGTCGGCTGCTCAGCCCCACTGGCCGGGTCCGGTGGACTTCAGGACCCCAGGCCGGCGGCTAGTGGCGTGCGTGGATGGCACTACGACCTCCCGGCACGGAGGAGCCCCGCGCCGAGCGGCAGTCACCGGCAGGCCACGCCGAGTATGTTCTCCGCGCCTGTGAATCGAGTGGCTTCTTTGGACCGCTGCCACCTCGGTCCGCTTGTGATCTGGCTGGCACTCTCGGGACGGATGAGAGACAGAGGAGGGACAGAACAGGGAGTGAAATCGTGTTACATTGTTTGCGTCTGGTACCGTTTCAGTGATCTGTTTTTGTTGTCTTCTGTGAACAACACTCATATCTGGGAAGATCCGTCCGACGTAATATGCGGTACAACATTCATCTATGGCTATTACATACTCTAATGTAAAACTTCCTGCAAGATAATTTGAACGTTTAAAACCTAGACACTGATTTCGTAAGCTCAGTTGTCCTTCTTCCATTTACCTGCTATCATCCATTTACCGCTTTTCCCAACTTTACATACCGCACCCCATCATTTTGGTGGGTTCTGACTGCCAGTTCAAGACCTTTTGAATTATATGCGCGGTTTATTACTACTACTGCTGGTGCAGCCGTCTGCTTTTGCCCGTAACGCGGCAGATTAATATTGAAAGCAGTCGTTTTCAATACTACCGTGACGCGGGTTGCAACCTTTCCGCTCGAGTTGTTTTGGGCCATCAAACGGTCAAGCTAACATTACGATCTACCTGCAATCCAGCGCGAGCCTCATACCTGCATAAGAAAACTACAGCGCGCCATGACTAGGTTAATGACCCCGCACCGCGGAGTTGTTCGGCGCCCATACTCCCACATGACTTTGTAAGTGCTTAGATTCGTACATTTCTTGATGAAACTTGGCCATTGGCCACTGTTCAAGCCATTACTTGGTGTATAAGCACTAACGGAATGAGTCTAATATGAGCAGATATGAGCAATGCCGCCTGGTCATCGCGCACAGCCGCTCTTAAATTCATGACCTGTGTTCGCTCACCCTCTAGGTCATAACCCGGTACGCCTGGGTTTCGCAGTAAATAAGCCCGTAGCGTTTCGTACGCCAAGAAGCATTCATACCTCCGATGCTAGTAGGCCACTTAAAATGCAACATTTAGAATAACAATGGCCCATGGAACTTTCCTCTCTTAAGTATCTCATTGTCTAAGGCATGGCTGCAGGGAATGTGTTACCTTCCATCCATTTTTGAGCTGTGAACGCTTATTTAGTCGAGACGAACCTTTTTCAAGGCTGTAATAAGAACGTTTTTCTGCTGTGTTTTGTTTCAATAAAGTTCTTAATGGCTACATCGCCGACCGGTTCTTATCTCCCTTTTGCCATACGACATTGTCTGCCAACATTGCCTGGTCTGCATGGTTTGCACTCAAGCTCAGCCGTGGCTTCAAAATATACTAAGGTAATTTTAGTCGCTACTTGTTAAAATATGAATGCTTCCGCATCGGTCTATGTCGATGTTGTCTTTAAGGTATCTGCTAAGTTACGTGGGTTATGTTCCATTAATATCTGATATTGTGAAATCAGAACCTGGTCACCAAAGGTAGGGTGGTATTGGAGTGCGACAAGGCCTGAAGCGTTTTAAGATGGTACTCGGCTCTCGCACTCGTACACCCTCCGTACTTGTAGCGAAGTCGGATGCCAACGGCATACTTCACCCGATGGTCCGTTCCCAGCCGCACCTGCCAGTGATATGTTCAACTGGTCCGTTCCACGTTGTTGTACTATCCCACTCTGCGCAGCTCCTATTTCTGCGGCCATGTTCTGCTCGCAGTATCAGAATCTTCGTACTAGTCGTCCCGTGCAACTCAACGAGCTGACTGGACCCACGACTGGAACGAGGGCAGCTGAACAAAAGGGAGAGATACCAGTGACAGCGTCTCTATTCAGCCGGCGTTTAGAACTGCATTTGGACACTGCATTCTCATTTCGCACGGAGCTATGGCCCATCTGCAAGTTTAACAGCGGCCAGCTAGTATGCACGCGATGCCTGGCTAAAAGCCTGCGCTCGTCAGCGCTGTGAGAAAGTTCATCGGGCGTTTTCACCACGCACAAAAACAGACGGCCTAATGCAACAGGGGCATTCCGAGCCAGCTATCCCAGCGTTCAGTGCGGCCCGTAGCCGGCCGGCGACATGCGCCGTAAACAAGAAGTGAAAAACGGCGTCCTCCTTGTCACTGTGATCCTATCCAGACGCCCCGCGGCGATAACGGTTCGATGCCACCGCCATATTGTGCGATAAGAGGAAAAAGCGTGGCTCGGAGACCGACCGGCGCCACGGCGACAGCAATACCCCGGCAGAGGAGGCTGTCCGACGAGAGAGCGGCACGAGTGGAGGACCCGGCCAACGACAAGCTTTGTAAATTGAAGTTAACACTGACACCAGCATCATCTCCGGGGTACTCAAGTGGACACCGAACAAAGCCGGCGTAATTTCACCGAGTCCGCATGCCAGCAAAAATCTGAGATTCAAAACAAAACAAAAACTGGCCTGTTTTCGGCGTACTTGCACGATGCCATCTATACACGGCGCACGCTGTCGTTTCGCTTCACAGAACCCGCCACGGAGCGCAGTTCACGTGGCCCCGCCGCCCGCGGCCTTCCGGCGGCTCGGAGGGGCGGCGGCGGACGACGGCCACCCGAGGTGCGCCGTCGGCTGCAGTTATCTGGGCGCCGGGCTCTCCGAGGCGATCAGGGCCATCGTCTGTTCATTTTATACCCGGGGACCTCTGGGCAATTTATTCGGGAGCTGCTCGCCGCCCAGATAAGACGCTCGAATGGTGGCCGTTTCCATTCGGAGGCAAAGTTGGATGATATACCTGAAAGTTATGAAAGTAATTTCGCCAGTTCGGCACCCATTGGCCGTTTACCGCGTCTGATTGCGGCGCGGCCGCCTGCAGAGCCTGCAACGTCACCGGCGCTCTGTTTTTGTTCATCGCCGGTGTAGGAATGCCGTTCGCGTCGGCTATTCCAGCGGCGCGCGAGCATCCGCCGCGTGTTTTCCGCGGCGGAATGGCGTTCAAAGGATGCCTCTCGCCCGGCCGGGCTGTCCCCGCGACGACGAGGGGCTCGCCAGCGCGGCGGCCGGCAATTAGTGCCGCTTCGTAGCGCTCGTCAGGTAGGCGATACGCTGGCACCCTCCGAGCCGAAGCCCGTTATGGCTCGGCCCGACGTTCGGCGGCAAACATCACGCATCGAGGTGCCAAGTATGCCAGAAATATTCAGACGGCGGATCTGTCCCGAATCGCACGCCGCCCGAAATAGCGCCGCCGACGCGCGGGCGGATCATTCGGTCGGGGCGAGCACGGCCGCTTATGTATCATAATGAAGGGCTGTCGCGGCGACGCGGCGGTTACAATTATTGATAGGCGGGATACTGTGTGAAAACGCGAGCCGCAGGAGTCCGCTCCCACGACTGCCGTGCCCGCCGACGGTAATTCAGCGCGGCCCTAACTAACCTGGCAAATAAGATTATCATCAAAACGCGAACGCGGCACGTAGGCCAATAAACAGCGCAAGCGGAGCGTTGCGTCATGAACGCCGCCCGTCGCCCGCGCTCTTCATTGGCCGCCGCGCCGCCTAAAACCCTTTCCGTGTACGGGTGGGAGGCGGCTCCTTAACCCGTCCGGTCGAGAATTATCGCAACAGGGCGGCGGCGAGCGCCACCCCAGAGGTGCCGCCGGTGAAGCAGCGGTCAGGCGTCCGGTTCCGGTCTGTCGGGGCGGGGCCGCCCGCGCGACCCTCGCTGTCGACAGCGACGCGCCCGCGCCGTAACGGGCCGCCGGTGGACCCGCCCCAGCGGAGAGCAATGGATGCCGCGCTCCCCTCCCGAGCCGCGCTCATTGATTTTGTACACCTCGAGAGTAAATAAGGCGGGCGCGTGGCAAAGGTGAGCAGCCGAATGGGCTTCGCACCCCGGCCTGCGCCCTGGTCGGGACGAGAGGGTCATTAACATCAGCCGCGCACATTCCGACAGAAGTTATGGAAATGGCTTCATACGGGAAAATCGATGGTGATGTTGAAAGGAAAATCGACCATCGAGGTGTTTTTTTAGATGCTCCTTCCTTACACATGAGGAAACGATAGCTAAGGATGAGGGCCGAGGCACTGAACGCCTTTTTGATGGGGATAATTTCATTTTAGCGTTTGGCCATTAATTGACCCAGATGGATGCACAGCACTCCCAATATACCAAAAAGACAAACAAAGTTCTTGTGTGATATGAAATACATGCGACACAATGCCACTTTACCGTAACATAATGCTGTAACTTGCAGAAGTGTTGACCAACGGTGTACAAACCACCTGAATGTTGGCCAGGACGACCCCAGATACTGGTCCCTGGCTGCGCTTATTTCGCCAGTACACGACGGCGAAACACTGCAATTCTTAGCCCATCACGGGCTGAACACAGCCTTAACATTGCTTGACAAAACTGAAGGGCCTACGCTGGCCTCAAACACTTCCGAGCTATACCACGGCCCTGCTGGCCGGTGACGACAACACAGCCACAAGAGCAGCCGCCGAGAACCACCATTAGCATGAATGAGCAGCGCCGGTGGCAGGAGCCGCTGGGGCGGCCTGATTGGACCCGCTCTGCGGGGCGCCGAAAACAGGAGCGTAACTCAACGGCCGATAGCGCGACACGCGCCCGGGGCGCTGCCAAGACCGGACGTCGGCGGCCAATCTGGTCCACTCGGCGCCGTTTGGGGCGTTAGGGCGCCGGCCTCAGCTGACGCCCGCCGGCGATCAGACGTTCCGCCGGGTCGGCGACGGCGGCCACTTCCAACAGGCTCGTTCCATTACCTAACGGACGGGCGCGGCCGTGCGCGACCCGCTCCGGCGGCCGAGATATTCTGAGGTCATCTCCGATGGCTCATGACGGCGCCCGTTGGTGGGCGCCTCACGCCCCGGCCGTCTTATCAAACGGCCCGGCCGCGTATTAGCGGGCACAGTCGCGCGCGAGCTCTGATGGCCGCGGCCTCATTTCCTCTCCATTCGCGGCAGTTGGCGCGGGAGGTGTGCTGTTAATTCCGCAAAATGGCGGCGCGCAATAACCGGTGTGCGGGGCGCCGGCGGCGGCGCGCCTCGGCCGCCGGCATCCATCAGCACCCGGGCAGGCGGCGCTCCCGGGCCGGCCGCGCCGCCGCCGCCGAATGGCGCGGGCGCGCGGGCACAAACAGCCGTTTGTTAGGCCCGCCGGGCATTAAGCACGTTTAAGTGTGAATTATCAGCGCTGGAAGGCGAAAGGAGCGCGACTAACTTGGCCGGCGCGAGGCGCAGGCGGCGGGGCGTGACTGGAAAATTTTAGGAGGTACTGATGTTTTGCGGAAGTTGGTGGAGGGTAGCGTACCCCAGGCGCGAGCTCAGAGGAAAGTTTGCCAGTTCGCGGGGAGGAGGCAACATATGGCTGCTGAGTTTACGCCCGGTTTCGGCACGGACTTATCGGACAATGGTCCACAGTGAGAGGGGCCTGGCGGTGTGGACTCCTAGATTGTTTCCACGGAGGTTTGAGTTCGATCCCCGCCATGGGAAACTTTCACAGGCCATGTCCCTTCGGGTCTAGCGGGTGTCGGAACTAATGTCATGTCGCTAATTAAGAGCTGAAATATTTGTGATGGGACAACGAGCCCGCCCATTGCCAGACTTTGCACCACTGGCCTGGGAGGGCCGGGCCAGTAGCCAGAGCAACATGCGTCTTCGTCGCATGCAAGCAGGCGGAGCTAATTCGTCCAGCGAGCGAGCATGTCATGGGAACAAACAAACTCGCGGCGTGCTACAATGGGCATCACCCTATCACATAAACATAATCAGACGTAACTTTGAAACGGAGCCATCCACTCACCTTCGCTTGGCGTGCCAAAGACATCTCATAACTCCCAGCTGGCTAGGCCGATTAGCTATGGCCGGCAGATCAGGGTGCCATGAACAAATCGCTTCGCTCACCACCTGACGACCACACCTTACCCTCGGTGTCTCAAGACTACGAAGGGTCTGCTATTAGCCGGCTATGTTTCATGGTCAGTCTCGATCGTCACATAACAGGCCTCTGAAACGGCCTTGCCTGTTATGTAGCTCTGACTTGCATGCAATAACTAAGATCATTAACACCCAGATCCCCGTCGCCGGTGAAGGCCAGGGAAGAGAAAGCCGCTGTGCTGGAGACCTTTTTGTTGGAAGTGAGCGAACAGGACTGGTTGGCGAGGAGCATGCGATCTTCTGGATGTCGTGCTCGAGCCAGAGGTTCTTCATGGCACAGGACTACTTGAGTCCTCTCAGGGTAAGGTTGTCGCACGTGGAGCCAGCCTCAAAACTGTTCGCGTTGGTTCCACCAATCATGGAGCGGTTCTAGAGCCCATTGTACTTCAGATCACAGCTACAATAGCATGCAGGTGATTACATCGGACAAAATATCTTTGTATCTGATATCAGCTGCCACCGCCCAGTTTCAGTGACCCATGGTCAAAGTTTAGGTGACCCATGACGTACGCTTAGGTGGCTCTTGAGCTACGTTTAGGTGACTCATGACTTGTGTTGATCCTAAACGTCCCCTGGTTTCGACTTTGATGTAAACCAGTCTTATGGAATCTCAACGTATTAATCATCATGTAACTTCACAGGCTCCACCAGGTTTGGAAAGGCCGTGAAAGGTGGGCGGATGGGACAGTGAAATTATCTCAATCGCATGCATCTTCTACCCTTGATTTGCTCGTCTCTGACCACATCAATGCGCGTGCCGTGTTGATGTTTACGAACGAGTCGTGACATGACCAAAGGAGAGCTCCGCTCTTCAGACGCATTCCCTCTCCCTGTGAAGGTTTACTGTCATCCACTGTGACGGCGCGAAGCCGGGTCTTTGCCTGTTGTCCGGGGACCACGGGGACGAGGGAAACTTCGGTGACGTGCGTCAAACTGCTAAACCGGCCGAGGTCCGTATTAAGGCATTTAGCACACCTGTCCGGGACTTCGGCCCAACTGTCCCATTGTCTTCGGTCCCGCTACCACTCCATCGTCCTTGGTCTGACTGTTTCACTGTTCTCAGTCCCACTGTTCCATCGCCCTGGGTCACACTGTCCCATTATTCTCGGTTGCACTGTCCCGTTGCCCTCGGTCCCACTATCCCATTTCAGTCCCACCTTCCCACTGTCCTCGATCCCACTATTCCATTTTCCGCGGTCCCATTGCCCCATTATCCTTGGTCCGATCATCCCACTCTGTCCAGCTGGACGAGCCCCGAACGCTGGTGTGAGCAGGCTGCATTTGGCGAACACTTCACTGAGAACTAAACATAATCGCACAGCACCTCCGAAGTACCTTTTCGCCATTGGAGCTGTCGCGCTGATAGCAAGATGTACAAAATCTGCAGGTATTGTAGCTGCAAAGTCATTAGCGTTCTGCAGTTGTCTCGATGGACCAGGAAGACCTCACTTATCCCATTCCAACCATGACCTCGCAGCTTTAAGCGTGCCATCACTGAAAGCAGTCTCAATCGCAGCGTTCGGAACTAACGTTGGACCACCTAACGGCAAACAAGAGCAGCACCGCTTCCTCGCCGTGGCTGATGTTCATCTTCGCTGATGCTCTGCGCTCCGCGTCGATAACAGCCTCTTTTCGCCTCTTAGTGCAGCCGGTAGTGAATTAATCCGGACACGACAGCCGGCTGTTCAACCGCCTGGTGCGGGCTCTGATCTACAAGTCAACAAGCTGCTCCGCTGAGCCTCGACCTCCGCATGCCTGGCGCACTCACGGGGCGATCCCGCGCCGGGCATAAACCCCACACTCCGCAGGTGCCTCGGGGAGGGCGCGGTGCGAGACGCCCTGCATGGGCTGATATTCTCCAGTTTGGATCTTCCGGTTTCAGCTGGCAGTGCTGTAGAAAGATGCTGATGGAGGACGTTGTTCATTTGCAGCCCTTGGGGCCTGTCGGCGGTCTTGCACTGTGGTTGTCGGATCTACAAGCTACACACTGTTTAAATCGAGGAACATCTGTTTCATTCCTTACGTGCGTGCATCAAAGCTTGTGGGAGAGATGGCCACACCGTTTCAAGATGAAGTGGTTTGACATTGACCATAAAACAGACCATTCACGACGAAAAATGAGTCAAAGTTGGTATACAAATTGTTACATCTGGACTTCTGTGCCAGCACACAGCGCGGTGTCCTGCAGCTGTGACTCTGGTAACTGGCTGGTCCTGTGGCTGTGATCACTGGTCACTGGACGGTCCTATGGCTGTGATCTCTGGTCACTGTGTGGTCCTGGGGCTGTGGTTACTGGACACTGGGTGGTCCTGCAGCTGTCATCTCTGGTCACTGTGTGGTCCTGTGGCTGTGATCTCTGGTCACTGGGTGGTCCTGCGGCTGTGGTCACTGGCCACTGGGCGGTCCTGTGGCTGTGATCTCTGGTCACTGGACGGTCCTGCGGCTGTGATCACTGGCCACTGGGCGGTCTGCTGGACCTTTCTGTCTGTTACGTTAAGCATAATGAGTTGAGCAGATAGCCTCTTTCCCACTAAACCCATTACCAAGAGCTACGACCACGCCCGGTTTAGCTTCCCGTCTCCATCCTGGACACTCATTTCCCAAGGCAAATTGAATAACTTCAGTGACCTATCACACTGGATTCAAACCCAGTGTTTCACACCCGCCAACGACGCATTCAGCAAGAGGCAACCGTTTGCCTCGTCACACCAGTCATGCTCGGGATCAAACGCTGACAAACTGATTTACACGGCCTAACATGGCTGATCATTGTATCCGGCTCGTGACTCATCATGATCGGATCAAAATCAAATCCGTGCAAGAAAAATTGAAATTACGAGTGAGGGAGGCTGCATCCTTGCTACTTACTCATACAACACACGAAATTACATCACGTGACAACAGGGAAGAACAACTTTGCACTGTAGCCAACCAAAATGCGCATTCACAGTCGAAACGAGTCGCATGGACTTATAACATTTGAGTGCACAGCATCCAAACTGTTTATCTTCCCCCTAATTTCACAGGACGCCTGATCAGGCGCGTCTCCGATACAAAACGTTTGCCCAGTCACTGGATGGGGATGCTAGAGCACAGGACTAGATGAGTCCAGCTTCACTTGCCTTGACGTCAGAGGCCCCGTCCGAGCCGTTAAGATTCACATTCCGTTGCGCAAATGGAATTACTAACGTCACCACTGCCAGTAAGCTGAATTTGAGCTGGAGTAACCCAAGCGGGACAGCAATAGCCTTCTTGTGGGAGATTTGCGAATGGAGTATTGCTGTAACTACGAAGGAGAATCAATGCTGTCTTCATTTTAAGGCAATCATCACTTGATTGTAGCCTGACTAAACCTGGAAACTGCCATCTCAATGTAAAATGTAAAATAAGTAATAATTAAATAAAAAAGCCTGAGCTGCATTCCGAACATTATGGGTGCACCTTTGAAACGAAATTCCGTTTTCCTCTCCCCATTCGAGTTAACCTGGCAGTCACAATCATACGGTGGTGCTACGACAGCCGTCAGATAGCCATGGCAAACTGAGAGCGCCAGGATCGGGGAATGCACGCACCTAGTTCGTGCAATTGGCTCACTCTCTTTTGAGGACATCATAGGCGATCAAAAAATGTTTTCTGAATCAAATGTTTAAAAATTTGCTTTACCGAGACACATTTTTGTGTAGGTCTTTTCAATGTACGCTGGGATACTCTTGTAAGGTCTCAGTATGAGCTCAGTGAGGGGTGGATATTACATAATGGTACCTTCACTCTGGCAGTCTTGTTTGCTTCATAGTCTCACGGCTGAAGAGAAATTGCGGAAGTGGCAATATCTCGAGAGGTTAGTAGGTGCTGGTCAAAAAACTGCTCTTTGAAATATATCATCGATCTTGCTCGTTTTTAGAAAGAATAAATATTGTTTAAGGCTTGTTCTCTTTCGATTGCATGCGTTTCCATAAACATGACAGAAATCCACTGAGTGTACCGCTTGAGAAATTCTTTCGTGACCGAGACAACAGCTTATCACGTCGTGCGTGCTTAAAATATAAAGCAGCCCTCGTGGAACGTCAAATAAGACAAAACTGCAACCTGTGATATTTCACATTTTATTTCTTTTTATAAAAGCCGGAAGCAGTTTAATTTTAACTTTGATTTTACGTCTTATAAATGGAAAGTCACTAAACTAAGTCATTTATTGTATTCTTGATGGTTGTTGGCGTATGTGCAGTGCAGAGTGACATCAGAGCAGGTGGAGCAGAACTTGAAAGAGCAGGGTTGATTACCTGACGTTTTAGTCATAAGCTCTCGTCAGTACTTTCAAGAAGACCCTCGCATATAAGTAATTCATAAGCCCAAATATAAGCCATCTAAGAGAAGACGTCAAATATAAATCAAACATAAGCCCTCTTCAGCCCACAGCATTGAAGGGGGTTTATGGCCTAAATGCCTGCTGATCCGTCTGCTCTTAGGAGAGGTACTCAACACTCGCGACATACGGGCTGACAACCATCAAGAAGACCTTCAAGAATGCCGTACACCATCATCGAGCGGATCATCTGAGAAATCATTGCAAGTGATGGTGTACGTCCGTACCGGGAGCGTGCAAGGCAGCGTAGATCATAGTTTAGATGCATGAAGCTAGCAGCGGCCAGTGTTCATGACGCACACACACACACACACTTACTGTATGAGTCACTTCCAAAATACCGGCTATTACTTCCTGCCTTTCCTTGTGTGATGGTACAACATGATCGCTTCCCGAAAATATGGCAATGTCGTTATCGATCAGCGCGGTCCAATCGGCTTCTCCCGCACTGGGCGGCGCTACCGACGACACTATTAGCCCGGCGTGACACGGCGTCCCCCCCCCCTTGCGGCCGTTGCGGGGGCGGCGGCCGGTGGACGCAGCCGGCAGGTCGGCCATCCGCCGTCGTCATCGCTCCCCCCGGCGAGAGGGTGTCGTCTGGACGGCGGCCGGCGCCGCCCGATGGGCGCACGACCCAATCGTCGGTCTGGCGCGGCGTCTTATCATCGGGCCGCAGATGGCAGCTGACGGCCTGGCCGCGCGGCACGCAGCCCCCGGCGGCACCCTCTGATGGGACACCGGCGACTGATCGAAGCGGCCCGAGCGATGTGGCAGAAAATCGCCGGCCGCCGCTGGCCGCGGATGACGGACGGCCGGCGGCGGGCGCGCGCGGCCCCCCGCGGCGCGCCCGCCGGCGGCGGCCGATGGGCGCCGTGCGCCCGACTGCCGGCCAAACGGGCCACGCTGGCGCGGATGGGGCCGCCGTTGTCGCTTGCGGCCGCCGTTTGATGCGCCAGTGCCTTATCTGCAGGCCGGCACGACGCCGGATGGAGGAGGAGCTCGTGCGAAATACTGCGCGAGGCTCGTCCGCCAGCCCAGGATTGCTTTTTTACGGCTCGCTCATGGCTGCACTATGTGTCAAGTTGGTCAGCCGCAACGACATTTCCCAGGGCAAACCTCCGGAAAGTTTCAATTAAATGACAGCAATATGGTCATTAGAAGCAATTGATTGAGGCCCAAGGTTTTACATCGGCGCTTTATTCACGAAACCATGACATTTGCGAATAATTCAAGGCCTGAAAACGATCAATACCCCCACAAAACTTGGGAATAAGAGTCGCACTTCTGCTTTGAAGGGAGGTTTATAGATGCTTAAAGTTTTTGGTATGGTCTCCATAGCAAAGTAGACAGACTGCGTAATTTAACACTGCCGAGTTCATTTTTGCCAAATTAAAGTCACGAGCGCCGCAGAACAGTGCAGCCTGCAGATCTCCCGGTCACTCCGATGGGTCACGTGCTCATATGCGGAGCTTCATTTTCAATCAATCTTCTGCATAATAACAACCGACTTTTATGGACACGCAACCATTTCAATCCGCCCTAAAGTTTCATTTTTGGACGATGGAGATTAATTTTGCATTAAATCTACGAGTCGTGATACGAGGCCTCCTGCTCATGTGCAATAGCCGGTAGGTGCGTTCAATACGGTTATATAAATGTGGACGTTTTATGTCCGCTGCAATGTAATCAACCGCCGCGCTGAGGGGGCTACAGCGCCGTTACCGGAATTCACAGAACAGCGCAGACTATTGACGTGGCTGCCGACGACGACCAGGAAGGAAGCGGCGTGCCTTGGAATAGGTCGCAGCGGCCGTCACGTGTTTGTATGCGACGTGGAACGCCTGCAGTAATCCATTTGGACGCGCCGCGAAGTCGTCAGTTCGCGAACAGAGGCCTCGGAAAGTACCTCACAGACAGACACGACAAGTTAAGAAAGATAAAATGACAAAGAAGGATCGATCTGCGCTCAGCGCGGCAGAATGGCGTTGTTGAGCGCAATCTCAAGGACTCGCCGCGAATGCGTAGCCAACGCATGGCACCAAACCTCTTAAGAATGGAGCCACGGCCAGTTTAACCTATTAACCAAGACGCAAGCCCTCCGCTCTGGCGCCGTAACCGAGCGAGCCACACGACGACGCCGGCGACTCACGCGCCGCCCGCCGCCGCCATCCAACAGCTGATGCCTGAAAGCGGCTGCCAGCGGGGGCGCGCGCGGTGAAGTGGGGAGACGGCGGGCGGGGCCGCTGCCGGCGGTGCGTGCTAGCCGGACGCCTCTCAGCACCGCCTGCCACGCTGGTAACCAGCCGAGACAGTAAGGCGAACATTATGCCCTCTGACGATGGACCGAAGCATTTGCAAAATGCATTAGGTGTAATTTTGAGGCACGGTAACGCGGCCATTTCGGTAATTGGCGTAATAATCAGCAGGCGGTGGAGGGTGCAGCTGCCGGCGTTCGGGCCGGCCGGAACACCACTGCCGACACCAGCACACGGTGGTGCTCGGGTGGTGCACTACCGTCCGGAGCCTCCGGAAAGTTATGAGGATCGAGCATATCCACCTGACACTCGCATGTTGGAGTGATGGCCCGGAGCACAACTGTCGCCAACCCATGGATAATGGTGGACGGAGCGTCGTCTCCCGCTGTCCACAGACAGTGCTAGTTAGGTGGTGCATCACTGTATTGCTGTCCTACAGCCAGCGACGGTGAGGAGGAACACCACCAACTGGTGCCCACAGACGCTAGTGGTGGAGGTGGATCATCCCCGTCTGCCGCCAGACAGGAGAACCATTAGTTGCCGTGCCATGGATAGTCGTGTTGGGGCAAGTAGTGGTTGGGTGGAGTACCATTGTCTGTTATCTACCCATATTGGTAGCAGGCCGGAAAACATTGGAAGACAGCGTCAGGGATACAGTTTTGTCCTCAGATCGGGAGGCTTCACCCCTTCCCCCAACTTTGCTGCCAGCCCCCTCCCCAGCTTCGAAAGGTAAGTGGATTAATCCGCGCATAAATCTGATTTCACCCGAAGATAGGGCCGTCTGTGTCATTTCCACCTGACTCAGTTCCTCCCTGCGCTACACTACCCCATAGACAGCGTAGAGTACGAGTAGGGGCATTGCTCCTTCACTTTCAATGGAAGCCCACTTTATGGTGAGGCATGGAACGAATCCACTTGAGACGTAAGCCAGCAGCTACTTTTGGAACCATTCCACAGTACAATCAGACGTCCCTGTAGACAGCGTTGTGGGGGGGGGGGGGAGAGGGGAGGAGGGGGCGGGGAACCCACCGTTGCCTGGTGTTCGCAGGCAACGTTGGTGGGGTGGATCCTCATTGTCTGCAATTCACAGACAGCGGCCGGTGGTGTAAGTGTCAGGCCGACAGCCCAGAGCATTAGTAGCCGCTGCAATATAAGGTGTCAATACCGGCCGAGGTGGGGGTGAAGCGCTGTTAATCTAATGGCCTCCTGGGGCGCTGAAGTGGGGCAATAAAGAAATAAAATTACGAAAGCTCGTGTAGGCTTCTGCTTAATAACCTTTGACTCGAGGTCGTGCCAACCAATGAGTTGTTAATGATTTTCTGTGTTTGAGCCCATTAGTGGGAGAACGCCCCATTTAATACGACTATCAGCGGTAAGAAACATGTCAATAGCTCATCAAGAAGACAATGTCGATCAGCCGGGGCCAAATCGAGCGGAATGTTCGCGTCTGCATGCATGCATAGTCAATAGTCATTTGCGTGGATCATTCATTCCTGGCACCGCAGGGGTAGCGAGGAAATAGCGCGATTATTACATGGACGGTGCAATTATCTGTACAACAGCCGTACCGCTGCAGCCCAATTAATATTTAACTGGCTCCTTATATCCTTTTTATGGCCCAGGCACAATGTAAAGTTGGCGAAGCCTTGTCTTTCACTGTACAGGCAATGGATTCAAGACAGAACTTCGGGTTGCCTCGAGGTCATAATGCAGACATCAGCAGATGTTCCGCGCCCTCGCCTCGCCAAAGGACAAAAGCCTTGCCCGACAGCAGGACACCACTGACTGCGACGTTCGGCGCACATTTCGGAGCACACAGCGACCGAACCGCACCTAGCACGTCCGTACGGAGGCAAAATCGACGCACGGACCGCATCCGAGTCGTCTGGCTCGAGACTGATCATCGCATCCCCGTCTGGCTGCTCTCCCTGGGTCATGTGGCACCAGCGCTCGAAACATGGTCATAAACAGCCCTGGGTGGACAGCTACCGCCTGTGCATCATACTCCATCACCGCCAAAACAACAAACTAACGCGGCGCGAGGCAGCGCTGCCGATCCAGACCGCCGCGACCTCGGTGCATGCATTGCTGCATTACGACACATCAGCCACCAGCATGACGGGTCCCCCCCCCGGAGCCCCCCCCCCCCCCTCCGTGGCGAACCGCCGGTACTCACTGTCCATGCTGAGAGCGTGAGGGCGGGTAGCGCCGGGCCGGTGCACGCTGCCGCGCCGTCCGTCGGCACCTGTCCCCGCCGCGTGTATTGCAGCCGCGCCCGGCGGCTCCACTCTCCGGCCGGCCGCCGACCGAGCAATCTCGGGGCGGCACAGACGCGCGCCGTCACTCGCTAGTCGGGCACCGCGCCGCGCCTCCGACTCGCTAGTTGGGCACAGCCGGCGGAAGGAAGAGCTGAACGGCGCTCCCGGGGTGGCTTGCGGCCGCAGCCCTGTGTCACGGTCCATTTAATTTATCGGCGTTTTGGGGGTACTTATAGGTGTAATGAGGTGGGTTGACACAGGCGGAGCTGGTTAACGAGTAACCGGGATAATTGTTATGGCGTTAGATTGCTGTGCCCCGCGAACCTGCGCGCAGTTGGTGACAAATTTTGGGGGTGGCTTTTGACGGGACATTGTACGGGTCAAGAGGGACACTTAGCACCACCGGTCCGGAACGTGCGTGCCGGGCCGCACTTAGTTTGCTGTTATGGCATATGCCCCATCAGCTTGACCACGGCTATTGATTTTCTTACGTTCCATTTAAGGAACAATCGAACAAATCGGGGGCGCAGTCAAGTTTGACGAGGCCACGGCGGTATGGCGCCGGGCTCCGAAAACTGTCACAATTTGTAAAGCGCACGTGCGCCCGGCGCAAATGACCGGGACAGACGACATTACACACCACACACATCTCTCGGGGATCGTCCATCAAAACACGCTTTTTACCGACGCTATCGCGCAGAGATCCGACAAACAACCCCTACCGTAAGCACCCTCCCACCCCAGCCGACTCGGCGGCGCCGCAGCGGCGGCCTCTGGAGTACTCACGACCTCGACCCAGCGCTCAGCCACACCCCTGGTCGCCGCCAGCCGTCCCCGGCTCGTCACCGTGTCCGCACCTGGCACTCACAGCCTGCCCCGGTGCGGCGGGCCGGCACGCTGTGAGGGCGACGACGCTGCACGCGCGGCGGTCGGCGCGCATGCCCTGGGGCGTCCGGGTCGCCGCCGACGGCCGCCATAAAGGGGCCCGCGCTAAGCGAGACAGGATCACCATTAACCGGCCATAAAAGGGCTTAATGAACTGCTTATCGATCCTTTCGGCAAAGTTAAGTTGGCGTCTTTGTTTTACGGCTCGTTGTGCCGTGCTTTCCCCGGCGAATGATCAAAATTAGCCGGCCGGCTCTGCGGTGCCGCCGAGGCCGGTCGAATGTGATAGCTGTCACGGCCTGGCACGCCCCGGCTCATTCCGCCGACCGCGTCGCCACCTCGGGCCTCCTTTAATCGAGGCTGGCGGCAATGCTCACCCGGCGCGGGATCGAGCGGTGCGCCGCGGTTCTTCAATCGAGTTTTGCGAATGGCGCCTGTTATGAAAACGGCCCGAAAACGCTCTACCGTTTCGATTGAATGACTCTTTGTGCAAACACAAATGGGTCTTTGTGAGCGAAAAGGCTTCGATGGGAGATTGGAATGATTCCGTTTCTACTTAGGCGAAGTCATCTGTGGTTAGGGATAGTGATTGCTTACTTCAAGGAGGGTCCCACGATATTGATGATAACAAGTTTATATGTCGAATGACCATTGTATGATGGGGCAAAATCACTGAGTATTGATTAATGGGATAATCTACAATAAACGGCTTTCTGTACACTCGGTTGATTGCTGGTCTTAAGAAAGACATCGATGCAAAACCCATGTCGTTTGCGCACAGGAATAGATGTCGTGGACACAATATTAGTTCATTGTAGGCAAATGTCATTACCCAGCTTACTAACCTCTGCATAAGGCACCAAAGCTCTCTGCAGGATAGAGACTGGTCGGACATCTCTACGTCAAAGCTTTCTTAAATTCGTGAAATTGTTGAGCCCTGTGGACTGGAAGTCTGGTCTGATATCTGTTCCCTGAGAAAATAGCCAGCGCCCCATCAGTTTTACGCCCAGTGTTCGGAATATCGCCTCCGTATGAGCATCGGTTTCATGAAAAAGTCAAAAGACAAAGAATCAAAGGACAGAAATTCGGATGGCAAAAGGGAAATATCAAAAACTCAAACGGATATAGACCGGATGCAAAAAAGGCAAAAGGCCAAAAAGTCAAAAGGACGAAAACTTAAATGGCAAAAAGTTACCAGGACAAAAACTCGGATGACTATAAGTCAGAAAGGATCAAAATCGAATGCACAAAAAGCCAAAAGGGACAAATGTAAACTGAAGAAGGCAGAGAAGTCTATGAAAGAAACACATCCCTGCCTTTTAAAAAGATTTCAAAACTCACCGAGGTATCTGGTCAGGTGTTCATCAGTGGGGGAGGGAGGACTCAGGGTGAAGGGGGATGAAGAGGGAGATGGTGTAGTAGATTCCCGGTGAAGGCGATTTTGAGTGAGTGGAAAGGAAGTGGAATCCTTTCGGCACATCAAAGTATATGTTGGCATAGTGTATCATGTTGCGAATTATGGGCGCAATTGTCAACTACAATAGATGAGTCCAAGCAACGTGCCTGTGAAACTGTGCGTTCGTGAGGCAGTTGCATGATCTCGTATCGCTAAAAAGGTCACTACAGCACTATTGAATGCAGTTTGTAACATTAAGGTTGTGAGCCTGTTTGGTTCAAAGTTGTTAATTATGGACCGTTACAGAACTCATCGAAGCAGAAGAGCGATTCTGTAGATTCCTTGCACACCTTGAAGCGGGAATGTGAGTGACTTGTAGAGAACTGGCAATTTCATCACAAGTACCATCGACAACAATTTCACCCAGCTTCATTTGCCTGCAAGTCTTATTGGTGAGACTCATTGATGAGCTGAGACTCAATAACTGATTAATTATGGTATCCAGGCAGGCTAGGCCCTTTCCAGTTAAGCCACCCACTTGCAGCTGGGTCGCCGCGACCGTGTAAGTAGCCCAAAAGGACACTGCCTTTACCGTAACTGGCATTAAATACCCAACAAGGGGATGTGCTCACTGGTGCATATCATATTATGTCAGCAATATATGCCTAACAGGCATGCACGCGGCCAGGGGCGGCCCAGCAGGGGGGGGGGGGGGGTGTTGGCGGGGCGGCGAAAGGAGCACTTTCCCCTCCTGCCAGCGGGTAGGAGGAGACAAGAGCGAGTTTTTGCTCTTTCAAAATGGGCCCCTTTTTCGAAAACCAGAGACACTCTGGCAGCCCGGAAATTACCGCAGTTCAGACCAAGAACATCCTACAACTGAGCCAGAAAGTAATAGTTATGGCTCAGCCGATTTTCTACATCAAGAGATCCTTTTTTGGTTCATGAGGTCACCTTTATGAATACGGTACCACATGTTTCATACAAGCAGGCCCAATATCATGTCAAGGAAGGTTCAGCGCTATGCTAATGAGGCCTCTTTGCTGGCTCTAGATGTTTTAGTTACCAATTGGGAGGTCTATCTTCTGGGTTAGGAGACCTCCCTTATATTCAGGATGCCCATTTCTGGAACAGGAGGCCGCTTCCATGTATCAGATGGCCGCAGTTCCGGATCAGGATGTCCTGGTTTGAGATAACGTGGCCTCCTTCGTGCATCGTACGCATCTTGTTCTGCATTAGGAGCCCCCTCTATCTATTATTATGCACTTTACTGGAACAGGAGGCCCTGTTTTTAAATAGTGAGACTACTGAATACAAGGAGCCTTCTATTCGGGATCGCTTAACTGCCGACATCTATTTGTTTTGACGTGATGCATGCAATAATCCATAAGGGGAAACATGCTCACGGTGCCCCTGTCTGTTGAATGCGACACTACCCAGGAAGCTCTTGAGTGAGAAGGCCCCAATTTTGTCAGGAAGGCCCCATGGAAAATTCAGCACCCAACTCAAAGTTGAGTGCTCGACGAGGCTCTTTGAAACGATTGCACTTACGGAGGACCACTGATGCAAATTCGTTCCTACACCAGGCTATCTGAACCCAATGCGTATGTCATTTAAGATCGTCTGATTTAGAGCGACTACGCAATAACTAACCATTGTTACTTGGAGACTGCTATGCATGTGACGCCTGAAGCCCATATTGTCTCCAGCACTGTGAGAAAGAGGTGCTAAACTCGCCGACTACCAAGGACATGACACGAAGTGATAATGTACCCGGATAAGGCGGACGGCTTCACTGCACTGGCCTGGCAAACGAGTCGTGAAATCACTGCTGCCACCTTGGTTGTGGGCATCTTTATTGCCTAGGCTAAAAGGTGTGTGGCACGGAACAATCCGCTATTATTTCCGCCTATCAGAGCAACACAAAATTGGGCAATGTTCGGTGTCCGCACGAAAAGTCAGATGGAGACCGTCGAAGGGAGGAAGTTAAACGAAATAGTTGAACGACCAAAAGCTGACAGGAATAGTGGTTGATGGAGAAAAAGTCGGATCGGAAAAGGTAGGACAAGAAGGTAAGAGGATAGAAGTTGACAGGGGTCAAATTCGAAGCAGAACAAGTACGAAAAAGCATAAAGAAATCAGCTCCGACAGGAATAAAACTTGACGGGCATGAAAGGCGAAGCGGAAAAAGCCCAAGGACAACAGTTTGACAACGATGAAGATCTAATCGAAAAGAGTCGAAAGGGATGAAGTCGGGGGGATCAAAGGTGGGAAAACACTTGGCCAGTGGAAACTAAAACAACAATGAGAGTCATGAAACAGGCCCTCGTGCTTAAAAATAGCATAAATTTGGTGACTGCACTCCATACACCAGGTGGTGGAGGGCACGATGACTGAGCACATTAAAAAGTGGCCAAATAAATGGGTCCATAACACCCGTCATGTTTTGCGCTGAGACAGAAGCGTCATCTAACATCTTGGCTTACAACGACCTGAGATGCACCCAGAACCCGGAGCTCAAGCTTAAGGAAGGTTAATATACTGTAAGGGAGATGCATGGCTGTACACTTACCATATTGCGCACCAGTGCGAAAGTAATGAGACACACACAATCATTTTGTATTACGACATCCAACTATGTCGACATGATGCCACCTACATTGGTAAAAGTCTCATAGAAACACTCAACCTGCACCTATCATGTTGTAGACGCCCTTGTTTACCTATATTGGTTCTCTTTACCATCATAGTTATAATCATTTAGATGGGTACGCGATTTACAGTGAGTTATCAGATTTTTCCCTAACAAAAGTTAAAAAGTGGTAACTGTTTTCCACCGGGCGCGCGCTCTAGGGCTAACATCTTTTTCGGTCATCTCATTGCAGAGAAAAACTCGTGGAATGCCACATACTCAACGCAAACAATTTTCATTGGACCCAATCCATTTTATTGTTTTGTAGGCACTTCTGTCACTAAGAGCCTCAGATGTGTGAAGATTGGTGAACTTTACCACTGGCCTCATGGCTGTCAATGCAGATACTTGGGTGTTTCCTTGGCTCATCTGTAGTCTCGGAAGCTCTGGAAGCTTCGAAGTTTTCTCTCCGCATTGAACCTCTCATTTACTTGGTTAGCGTAGCTCATCTGGTTATAGAACACCTGTGTGAGCCACTGGCCATGTCATGGCTCGCCCGGCCGGCGCAACGGGCCATGTCACCTGGCGCACACCACAATGCACACATCATAGCGCCGCTGTGGTGGCGTCACTGCGGAAGTCGGTAAATATGGAAGCTATTCGTCCAAAGATTACTGCCAATCTGTGCTAAGCGGCCAAGGTAGTTCATTCGTGCGATGGTGACGGCTCTAGCGGTGAATGGTGCAATTAACCAACCGTCGATGATTGTTTCGTCGTGTCTCGAGCCAGTTAAGCTAGGTAAATCTGTCTCTAAATAGGCTACCTGACATACGAAATATTGGAAGACTGGTTAATGGTGCATTGAGCTCAGTCATTCCTTCATAACACACATATGTTATTGAGGTTATCAGCGTGGAGTGAGTCCACTGCTGCCTATATCGGGTGACATTCTGTTTTTTGATGTTCACAACTCACTACTGTTCGTGATGAGGGGATATGTGTCCCATTCAGTACAAGCTACATGTTTGTGCTCGGTCAGCAGCTTTATACGAGCGCTTACATGCATTGGAGAAGTAGCGACACACATTAAGCTAACATGCCCCAAGAATGTATGTCCAAAAAGTTCTAAGAAGTCTTTCACCGTCACATTTACTAAGATGAATACAAAAAGGCCTTGTTGACAAGCGTAAGCTTGCTGAACGGCAGCAGAACGGCGGCGCATTTATGGGTACATACCCAGAGGGCATTTACGGACAGCCTCACTGCAGACGTGTGGATTGTGAAAACGCACTGTACCCGACGGAAGAGCTGGAAGGCAAAAGTGCGACTCAATACATCCTTTTCAATCAATGAATGAATGATGCATTTCGGAAGCAACCATTGCATGCTTTTCAGTGCTCGATATCAGTGACTGATATAGAACCATGCGACATATACAAATGCAAAAATATCTTAAAATAGCAAATAGCCAAAACACGCTGCCGTCATGACACGTGCATTATTGTTTTCTCACCAGTCTGGCCTTAAAAGCGACTAAACCCGGTGCACACCACACATCCGTAGACAGCCCGACCCACCATCGCGATGCACGGCACTGAAATGGGCACCGACTAAACTTTGTCCACCTGCGTGGGATGTGGAGCTCATGGTCCACATTTGCCCTCGTACAGCTGTGGTGTACATCAGAACAGCTGGTAATGAGGGCGCAGCAGCTCGGGGCGCTGTTGGCGTACGCAGATTTGTACATCGCTAGTAGGTGGCGCTCCACGAACAACTTATTCTTCCTGAGACCTTTGAGCTCAATCGGCGTCTCGGCCGCCCGCGGCACCGAAGGTCCGCGACGATACGGACACCGAGGTTTGTATGCTTCTGCATTCGCCTCAGTTGTGTTGTACATCCTCCCCAAAAACATGGACAATATTTGGTGTAGCGAACACCATTGCCATCGCCAGCAGCTGCCCGGATTACCACGCGGTGTAGTGCAGGGATTCATCCTGGGCCACTGTACTGTTTGACACAGAAAAGAATGGCTTTCAGCAGCTAGTTTCTCGACATTACGGGTTCAAGGATTTTATCCTGAATTCTCGACCTACATTGTGCCAAGAGGTACGGGATAAACGACGTTATAGTACAAACTTTGCTTATAATGACAATACTCGACGTTTCAGGCAGGGCTTATGATCACGAGATCGTGATCGCATGTGCTCATAAGCCAAACTGGAAACGTCGAGTGCTCTCAAATTAAGCAATGTCTGCACCATAACGTCGTTTGGCAAGTACCTCTTGTTACAAAGCACCGAGAAGTACTGGCCATGTCGATATAACTAATAATGCTAATAAATTAGCATAAGAACTCTGATCCCTGCGTTACTCTCATTGCTAGTAAATGCCATTCCTAAGTATAATTTGCATTGCAAGATCATTATGCAAACGGACAACGCTCAGATCCTTCACACTGACATGTCATTAAGCCAAGGGACAAAAAAGTTGAAAACAGTCTGTCCGTTGCACTCATCTGGTTTACTTAAAGCAGATTAAAAATAAGCCCATCGAAGACCGAAATCGTAAATATACATTACGATAATTGCTTGTCGCGGTGCTGCTAAAACCGGTATACACGAACAGAAAATGCGCGTTTAAAAAATCTTCACAAAATCACCCGTTTGGTTGTTTCATGTAAACGGGCTAAGTGACCTCACCAAACACACTTGAACTGCAAACCCTTGGGGTTGGACCTTACAGAGTTACGTGATGAACTGATATTGACCGCTTTTACGGGTTACCTTGTACTTAAGTAGTGTTAATGCCTTACGCACGCCAAGACGAACCATGCCATGTCCTATCGCTAGTGATTCGTGTGCTTTCATGTAATTTAATTCTGACAGATATTAGTCGGCACATCAAGCACCTCGTCCCTCTCTCTCTCTCTCTCTCTCTCTCTCTCTCTCTCTCTCTCTCTCTCTCTCTCTCTCTCTCTCTCTCTCTCTCTCTCTCTCTCTCTCTCTCTCTCTCTCTCTCTCTCTCTCTCTCTCTCTCTCTCTCTCTCTCTCTCTCTCTCTCTCTCTCTCTCCCCCTTTCTCTCTCTCTCCCTCTCTCTCCAATCTTCACCTAAAAGACACGAGTGTGATGGGAAGCACGCCTACGGAGAATATCGCCAGCTATATTCTCACTGGTGGGAAAATGTGATGTCCTTGCATCTCCACTTAGTGGCTTTCTGTGTAAATCATGGAATAAACCACAATGATCAATTAGTCAAGCTCACACATCCTAACATTTCACATACGGTGCTATAGAGTGGCAACTCGAAACATACACGCCCAACACGAAAAATGTCTTGTGTGCAACGCAACGATAGGAAACAAAACGTAGCGGCATTGGGGAACGGTTTAATTAACGCCTGTGAAAGAACGCTTGTATGGAGCATACACATCACTTGGGGGGGGGGATAAATGGTAGACGGACACGTGGCATTCAAACACGGTGCGACAATTACTAATTTTGAAGCATGAAGTTTTACAATTGGAGAAGACAACATTTATCGCAAGATATCAGAATTATCGCCCTGTAACCTTCGTCATAGGCTGAAAACAAGCGTTGTCTTGGGACGTTCTTTATGCGGCACTTTTCAGGCAAGGTACATTAAAAATGTTTCTTTAGTCGCCGCTTTGAACACTGAGGCCCCACAGGGAGTTTCTCTCTTACCTTATGCCCTATACAGGTCATCGAAAAACTCAGCCGTGTGTAGTTCGGGTAGCCCTCGGCACGGTGCCGTGCGTTGGTAATATACTGGTGTGGTAGCCTAAATGGCTGTCCTCGTGCTCGTGTTGAGTGTATCTATAGCGTTGCACTTGGTATGGGTTACCACAACCCTCAGGTTTATTTCATAGTTAGAACTTAATACATAATCCTTCTCATTGTATCATCTTTTGTTGGAGGAATCTGCACATGCTCGAACACTTCTGTCCTCCACGGTCCTTAGGGTTATGAAAAACCTCCCTTGATGAGTTTTTCCTTTTTCTCGTGACCATGAGCTCTGTATTGCAATGCAATCTAGAATATGTTGAAAGTATTGCTTTAAATTGTTGTCTGAAATCAGCATCTCCTGGTGTATTGAAAACCAGTTCATCTCAACATGAGAACTACTTAGGCCAAAGTAACTTTATGTGGCTGGTTTCCTATTTTAGAATGGTGGGTCACCTCTTTTCGTGACTGACCCTGTCTGTTCGTCTTTGTTCGTGGAAGGCATGTCCGGACAGATTGCGAACATTTCTGGGGCCTGCATTTACAATGCACGGGTTTTAATCAAATGGATTGTCCCGCATTGGTATGAGCTTCAAAAATAAATAGCGACCTCAGAGTTTCAGTTCAGTTTCTACCACTTCAGTTTCATGTAATCAATTATGTCATGAATTATCAGCACGCCGATACCGATGGTCTTGAATAATTATTAACGTTATAGTCACCGAGAATGCTTTGTCACTTTCCATTGTCGGCTGAAGGCAATACAAGTTAAGCAATATATTGAAAACGAAAGGTAACAGGCTGGAACAGACCATTGAGCGTTTTGTTGACGATGCGTTTAGTTCTGTTACATTACCGTAAAAACATGTAAGAACATGTTCAACAAATTATTTGTTGTTCTACATAGATGCTACTTACAGCCGCAGTACGGATCTCATGGTAAGAAGTGAGAGCTCTCTTTACGGGGACTAAACTTACCGAAAGGTCGTTCCTGACCTACTTACTTGGAAAGTCGCCTTCACTCGAGTGATCAGATACCTGGCTCTTTTTGCCAGGGGTCATTTTACGTCGTAAGAACCCAGCAAAGTTTTAGCCTTGACAGCGGTCCCCACATGAGGCGAGTATCCGGTAATCGTGATAGTATTATGACAGTGTTTATAGCGTTGCGATTGGCTGCAAGACACAACAGAGAATATTTCAAGTGCTGTGGATTTGAAGTGACGAAAGCCTGTTTTTTGGATCATAATTCCCTGTTCGTTCAAAAGAGATTAGACAGAACGCACTTCGGTCCATCTCAATCGCCTTCACATGCACACGTTAGCGCTCGCGGGAAGGCAGCCACACCTTAAGGTAGGCAGTCGCAGTGTTGCTGCTTAATCCGGAAGCGTTGCAAATGCCCAGTCAGTTATCGTTCCAAGCTGGTGATTTATATCACCAGGAAGCAGTTGCACCTTGGATCCATCGACCGAGAACCGCATAAGCTAACAAGGTCATTAAGGCATATGCGCGGAATACGTACAAGCGGCGTTTAGGGTGCTTTAAATATCGGTAACGTGGTTATGTTGGCAGACGCCGGGGCCGAGCCGTGGACGGGCCTGCGAGGAGCGATGTTTGGCGCGGCACTCAGCCTTAAAATGAAATGGACCAGTTATGGAGGGGTTTTAATGACCTGCCGTGTTGGAACATTCCATGACGCTAATGAAATTTACCTGCCGGCAACAGCAGTTGTCAAAGATGCCGAGTCCATAGGCATCGCTCCACTAACGTATTTGCCCTATGTACTGGAGCGACTTTACGAACAAAATAACCTCAAGAGGTTGCAATCGTCACAGTTTATGCCACCACCTTCCTTGCAGATCATAGTCGCTTAATTACCTTGATGGTGCATGGAAGGCACACCAATCGCGCTGGGCTGCTTTCACATGCTGGAATTGTTGACCGGTATATATATATATATATATATATATATGCATCTATATACATGCATTGGCAAATTCAAGAAGCAAGTTGTTAGTTAAGGTTTGTTCATTCAAAACTACAGCTGACTGCGCTTTACTCCACCATGTATTAAGTTTACGACGTTGTCAGTCCCGATAGACCAAAATGGAGACTCAAGGGGACATCTGGCCTAAAATTCACTGTTAAAGCAGGTGCAGAAGGCAAAATCGATTCCCTGGATGTCGGAATCGACGCTTCAAATACCACCTAACAAACAAGCGTGTTTTCGCAAGGTTATTGACGCACGCAAATCCTTAAGGGCTCTTGTGAGTATCTAGAAAGATACAAGACTAGCTTCATTAGGGCGTATGTCCACCGAGCATTGGCACATTGCTCAGTATGTGCTCTAATCTATGAGAAGGTCAGAAGAGTAAAACAGATGATCACCAATAATAAGTTTCCCATTACAGCCATTGATGAGATAAAGCTGGCTGTCTCCAAACACCTCAAACTCGCAATATCAGCAGGGCCAGGAAACACCTAGCAGCTCGTCTGCAAGAACAGCATGTCACCAAGATACCAAGCACGCGAAGGAGTTTTCCGTTCCATCATCACGCACAAATGCAGAAAAAAGAAACATCAGACAAGATCAAAGTGAACACCTGTTAAAAGGGTCCTACAACTGCCTCTTTTAGTCTCAAGAACAGTGCATCAAGTGGCCCCACCATGCCGAACCAAACCAACGTCGTGTATTGCTACAAATGCAGTTTAGGAGACTGCAAACTCCATCCTAATAGCGGAATTGTCGCATTGTCGAGACGCATCACCATGCACTTGCAAAATGGAGGTCCGCTCACTCGCACAGGACAGCACTACAGCAAACATTTTACCCGCCTCACCATGACGATGAAGATCAAAATTAGCAAGAAGCGAAAACATTAAAAATAAACAAACATAAACATCAAAAATAGCAAGAGGGAGAGCTAGGCGACATTTTGCTGCACTGGAAGGGATCCTTATGCGAGGTATTGATCCATTGATAATCCCTTGGGAAACACTCATGGAACCCTGTAGCCGCTTGAGTGGCCTCGAGTAGGACTTAAGATTGTGGTTATACGACATACTCACAGTTATGCCTATGTTGCATGTTTCTTGCCAGGTAGGTTTGTCGTTTATGCGTGCTGTAGCCATTGTCAAAAGTCAAAACTGCACGGAACATAATTAGCTCTCTTAACAGGCCTTATGTTAATTCGCGAATTTCGAACTGCTCAACACCATGCTATCAGAGGCGGCGAAACAGAGGGGGGGGGGGGCAGAGGGAATAATAGTCCTCCCTCTGATGGCGGGCAGAGGAAAAGCATGTTTTTCCTCCCTCCAAAGTTCTGGGAGGCCCGTTTTCCCTAACTAAAAGCGTTGTAGCTACACGTAGAGTAACCAAATTCAGATCAGGAATGCCCCACAGCCGATCTGGGACGTAACAACTCGGGCTCAGGAGGCCATTTGCTACATCAAAATACCTGTTTTCTGGATCCTGAAGATCACCTCTATGAATACGGTAGCCAAAGGTCTAGATCAGGAGGCCAAATATTGTGTTAAGGAGGTCCCTTTGCTTGCTCGGGAGGCCCTCGTTACAAACTAGGAAGCCCTTGTTCTGATTTAGGAGGAACGATCTATATTCAGGAGGCCTCATTTCACGCATCAGATGGCCGCGGTTCCGGGCCAGGATTCCCTGTTTTGGGAAAGTAGGCCCCTTGGCTGGCTTTGGAGGTCCCTTTGTGAATCGCAAGCATCCTGTTCTAGGTTAGAAGGCCCCTCTATGCATTGGGAGGTCCTTTTCTGGAACGGAACAGTAGGCCGTGTTTTAGCTTAGCGAGACCCTTTCTAGATAATTAAAACACTCTGTTCTAGACTGTGTAGACTGTTTACTGATTAACGATATTTATTTACTTGGAAATGATGCATGTAACAGTTTAATAGGGGCACGCATACTCTCGGTGCCCTTCCCCTTGAATACGACGCCCATGTAAGGAGGTCCTATTTTGCCGCGCAAGCCCCCTGCCAAATCCTGTTCCCAAACTCTAAACTCGTGGCACCGTCCTTGAATGCTGCCTCGTCTAATCGTGTTCGCTTGTTTCGGAAGATGCTACTAGAAGTAACAAATCGTTGTATCTGTGAATACCAATGCGTTTCATATCTCCATGAGTAGTTAGTGGCATTATGAATGTCCGCTACATTCTACAATGACATCCATCCGAAACGAAATGACTTTTACAGTCCATCGAATCTACATCTGAGAAGACAACCAAAGCGAAGTCGGTGTAAGGTTTCATGAACAGTGCTTATAAATACATTATATATATGTATATATATATATATATATATATATATATATATATATATATATATATATATATAAAGGCTTCCTTGAAACTCTGTTGGCAAATCAACCCATATTTTTACATCTTCGTATAAAATAATGTTCATCTTTGTTGCGTTAAACAAAGAAAGACGGAGCGTGTTTCGAAGCCAACCGGCTTGTCAGAGTTCAATACTTTACAAGAAATCTTCGTCACGGACAAAATAATTTTTCCATGGTGAGTCACAATTTGTTATACTTTTCTTGGGGCCGCAGGGCGGGTGAGTCCTAACGTTAGGTTTATGCAGTTTCTAGCGAACAGTCCAAAATCATAGATACACTGTATGATACATACATGCACTGCATAGATTGTTGAAGTTTTACATATGTGTCTGATGAGGTACTTTTTCTTGCGATATTGTAATATCGCTGCGATGCTATCTCTTCCGTCACACTACCTTGGAAGCTGTACAATTTTGCACTTTTAAAAAAGATCAAGAATACCGGTCGAAACAAGGATGAGATCGCATAGAAAACAGTATGCGCCAATATATGCTCACAGTCGCGGGCTCTCGAGCGCAATAGTGCATTCATCCGTGTTTAGGATGGATGCCAGACTTAAGCAGACATAACAGATCTTCCGCGAAGGTACCGATGGGAAATGAATTTCAAAGCTTTCCAGCCCATGGGTTCGCCAGTAGACGACTCAGAGGCGACTAGTGTCAGGTTTTCCGTAACTGATCACAAATACAAGACGCTGCAGCCTAATACCAGAAAGATTGGATCATGAGAGCTACCCAGATGTGTGGCCCTGTTTATTATAACCAATGTCTATTCAACATATTCGCGTTTTTCCCAACGCTTTAGTCACGAATGCAAAAAAGGTAAAACGTTGCAGTCTGAACTTGACCGGAGTTAAAGCTAGCCGTTTTGCGATCCCACTGTCTGCAGGTTGGGGAGTGGGTGCCAATCAGTGGACTTATGCCTGTTTCTTTTCCATGAAAGGTGGACATTCTAACATATCGATGAAACCTATTGGAACTGGTTCCGTTGGGTGTATGGCTGTACCGCCTTACCTTTTAGCAACATTTACGTAAAAATTGATGGCTTTCACATCCGCCATCGCCTCGCTCGTTTCCGACCGCGTAAGACGTCTCACCTGTGAGTGCAGGATATTATTCTAAGCACTCCGTCACATCGTAGATCAGTTTGGTTTCTTGTCTATGATAGGAGCTCATTGCTAGTGGGAGTAGAATGCCGCCAGTGTCGGCATTTCGCGTTAAACCAATGGCCTCATGTCATTATCCAGTTCACCCGTGCCAACCCGAAAGCCAGGTCAGAGCCTAAGGTTATCAGTGTACGCAATCATTGACCTGGTCCGGGGTCTGGGCCGCCCCTCATTGCGAAATATCAGATCTAGGCTGGCGGTGGCGTTTGCGGTCGGCGGCGGCGGCCAATAAAGAAGAGCTGGCTGCGCCGAGTGTCTGATCCCAGTCTGCGCCCGTCCATGCAAGGTGGTTCGACGACTATCGCTGGTCAAGCTCGGCAGTCCGGCGTCCCCGCGGTGGTGGATCTCTAACGATCAGCCATTATATCACATGTAATAAGCTCTCCGTCATAGGTAATGGGAATCAAGACCCATAACGTCTGGAAGGTTAATTAGAATTGCTTGAGAACGTGGCACTCCTCGCACTGATAATTATGAGCCATTTGCGAGATGCGAAACAGGCTTGCACCACGACGCCTGGCATCCCTTCCTGAGGCATTCTCGCCCACAATGTGTATGAATCTGCGTGAATATCAATATACGGGTACCTTGGCTGCGTCATCATGGCGGAAATGTTGAAGGAGGTTTTGTCATTTATTTGCGATAGAACATGGAATTATCATATATCAAATTTTGAAAAGCATCAGCGTTGTTTTACCTGGGGTGCGGAAGGTGTTAACAGTGTTGGGGAGAGCGCTGTGAACCAGAAACATTATCCCGAAAGCATCTGCGCCATTTTTCAAGCTGCTTGAACTACTTGCATTCAAATGGTGTAGCCATTGCCAAAGCGTGACTTGGCTGCCATTTTGTTCATTAATAGCACCAGTTATTTGCTTGAAATTGCGGGCAGAGGGAATTACCATGGAAATATCCATGACGTTAATGTTTTGCTGGAAATATGGATGACACTTTTCAGGAGATTATGTATTGCACTATGGTTAACGACAATAAGAATGCCCACCCAACTCGAGTTAGAGAAGGGGTTATTAACATAATTGCATAATAACACTAACAAGCAGAAAATTGCGAACAATTACTGCCCTTGTTATCCTATCAGATTGCTGTGTGGTTATGTCACTAGTATAACACGCAGGCAATGCCCCTATAACTTACGTTGACGTTGGTTAGATGCGCGGCGCTTGTGGATGTGTCTGACACTCTACTGTGAAACAAATGCTAGCTTAGGCCTGCGGAAACAGCAGATATTCTGTGACTGGTCGACAACAGTCCATTGGTAAATCGATTTGCTTCTTCGTGGCAAATTACAATTCTAAGTCCTGAATTTAGGTCGTTTGCGCAGCTTACATTTATGTTATTTTCTCACCTGCATGCATTTTGCATCGTACGAATCGCTAGTCTTCACCTCGCAGTCGAATGTCATTCAACTTACAAGGTGCGTTTGGGGACATGCCATTCATGTCATTCGGGTTCATGATTCGGAGTGTCCGCAGTGGAGCGCACGCCGTAGGTGTGCGCATGCGCCGCATTCCCTTGGCCGCGTGCGTGTGTTTTCATCCAGGTTCAAACCGTGACTGAAAACCCCGATACAGGCGTATCATTTATTGGCGAACGTTTAGAGTCATCACTCGTCACTCGAAACGTTTGCATGCTCTGAGGGCTTGCGGTTGTCCCAAGTTGATTGGTCACCTTCAATGTCTCGGCTGCGTGGCATTGACGTCATAATGTTTGCATCAACCTGAACACAATCCTGAAGCTCCCTGGCCGTCATGAGCACGTCACCTTGAAACCACCCGACCGACTCGAAAAATTGACTGACGGCTCCCTTGTCCCAGATCATGTCGAAACCGTGCCATCATTTTGGACACCCTTTTGAAATGCTTGGGTACTTTGCAGAGAACGTGCGGCCGTTATTTGCGGTTTATCTTTTTGCGTATCAGTTTCATCACCACCGCTGACGTGTATCGTTAAGCACGTTCGCCTCGAGCAGCAAAATGTCCTTCGCAGTGTCCTGAAATAAAGATCGATCTACGATATCGATATCGATATCTACGAGATCGATACGATGATAACGATCTCGCTTATTCTATTATGCAAGCGTTATAAGTCATCCAAATTTATGCTAAAAGTGCGTTTGTGCTCCTTACTTCACAACCAGGCTGTGCAACTGACTGCATTAACTTTACATCTTGTACTATACTTCTATGTGTGGAGAATATAGTATCTTGGAACGAATCTGTGCCAAGCTACCATATTCGATATGGTAGCCTAGCCTCCCGGGATGAACGGCCTCGCGTCCATTTGGCCATTTTTATCGATCTTGATCTTTGAAAGCTCTTCGCTGATTGGTCAGGTTTAGTTTTAGCTGCCAGAAGGTCACTGGAAGCTGCATATAGTTTAGACCGTAAAGGCGCCACGTATAGGGTGAGGCCGGCTATTACTTTGTTGCTGTTGGTATTGTTGTGGTGCGGCGTAGTATTGCTTAGGTTGTAGCTGAGAACATTAAATCGACATGTATTTGCCAGAAAGCAGGTAAGGTTTTTTATTATAGGTACTTCAATTCAATAACAAAACGACGCACAGCTGGACTCAAGAGCGCCACGTTACCAGCACCGCCGATGCACGAAAACCAAAACCCTACATCCGGCCAGCTTTGGTGCCAAGCTGGCAATATTTTCAATGCCCCATGTAAACAGGACTACTGTTACATGAACGAGGCATGCTTAGCATTTTTAACGGGCTTACGGGCTGTGAGAGGCACAACCAACGAAAGTATGTTAGCATTTGGCATGCTATGTAAGTCTCAAAAATGGGGAAGAAGTTTTAGTCGTTCTAGTGCACGAGGCGGTCAAGAGTGCGATTTTAAATTAAGAGGCACGCAGAAGGTGAGGGTCGCCAGTAGAATGAAGAGTAAAAGCTGGCTACTGACCTTAAACATACCAAAGGACTGGGTCGGCTAGCGTACATCAGCAACCACCAAGAGGGCTCCAAGACAGTGCTGACCACCAAGACAAGAGGTACGTAAGATTGTAGGTGTTCAAGGACAGACAAGGGCCATCGCAGCTCTCGAAAAATTGAGCCGTCTTGAAGCAGTCGGGGGTTCTGAAGTGGTCATGGACCTTAAGTTACGTCAAGGACTTAAAACTACTGGCGGTAAATAGGTGAATGTGATATATATATATATATGCATATATATATATATATATATATATATATATATATATATATATATATATGTATGTACATATAACATATTAGCCATGCAGGAGTTCAGAATCTGTCAGGGGCCAGCCAGTGCACTGCTAAATGGGGTGCAGCAGCCTGTGATCTTTGAGAAATCCCCCGGTGGCCTGACCCCTGACTGTTTCAGTCACACCTAGGACCTCTGATCGACCTTGGTGTCAGACCGTCTTCAGGGTGGCTTTTTCAGCGGCCACACCCATATTGGACCATGATTATTTCGTGGGTTCGAGATATTGACGCTGTTGAGCTACGTGCTATAACTTATATAACTAACGTGCTATAACTTTTTCCACTTCTTGCTTGCTTGAAGTTTCTAAAAAGCATATCGTCTGCTGACATTTCATTTCCCTTTTCTGTACATCAGATGCTTTGATTTCGTAAGTGATGCAGTTGACCTTCGCTCGCCCCCTTGTATATGCCCTTACATTCTCAAGCCATAGTGCCGCTAGTCCTGGGGAGCTTCAACCACAGGGAAGGAAAGTAGCAGGCGAATGACTGCCCTGATATGAACCAACACTATTTTTGCCGTGAAATCCTCACTTACCTTTTCACCATGAGCTTTTCCTGGGTCAGTTTATCTCAATTTTTCAATTTCGGCCGACTCACAAATGCGGTCAACAGAGAGCCCAACAAACCGCTTTTCTATTGAAGCCTAGATAAGCACTATTCCATCAGTAATTTCTTTACATGAGGACGCTTTGCCTGCCTTTTAAAAGGCAATGGCCGTTAGTGGTGGCGGTGTATTAACTCGACAGTAACTGATGCATCGGACGCAAGATCGGCGCGTATTTGACCCAGCCGAAAGGCACCGCGAACTACAGTAAACTTTGATGTAACGCTTCGTTACAATGCTCGGTCGTGCTGTTTGAAGGCAGGTGGTATTTGCGTGTAGGCATGACACAAGCAAACCGACAGTCGTAAATTTACAATGTGTCAGCATTCTACGACAAACGGATGCAGCCCCTATATCACAATCAGCAAAATTACTTTAATCGTCCACGATTCGCTGCTATGGCTGCACTGAGTGTGCACTGTACAAGTCTCATACGGCGCGTCATGTTCCAGATCACAGAGCCTGCCACCGAGCGAGTGCCGCTTCTGATCAACAGAGCGGCTCCGCGCCCGCGTATTTCCCCTGAAGCGCTTTCGACTGACAGGCATTCTTCCACAACACGACGCAATCTCCCGACTTTGATTGTAAAGACAATCTTTCCGCCGGCAATTACAGGGAAGTGGCCATCCACTCCGGCGAGTCGGCCTTTGGACGTAATTTCCAATTGGCCATCACTCGCGGGAGTTCGGGGCCCCGTGGTCGGGCGCCGTAAGTTGGCCGCCGACACAAGGGCGCGTCTAACCGGCGGCGCCATAACGCGCCCCTGTCCTCCTCTGGCGACACCGGCCGCCCGTTCGTTCCGGCCGCCCGAGCCCGCCCAGTCCGGCGACTTTACTACGGGATTACAGCAATCTCCCCGCAGTAAATCGCACTTAGCATATTGAGCGCGCGTTCGGAATCGGTTGCGTGGTGCGGGCGGGCCGCCGCGGCCTGGTCGCCGCCGGCTGGCCGGCTCGAGGCTGCAAGTTTCGCCCCATGAATCGACGCCGGAGGGGCGCCGGTCGGCGATCACCCCATTTGGCCGGCTGCTATTACCCGGCCGGCGGGCAACAGCTCCCCGGGCACACCGAGAAGAAATGGAAGGAGTTTTAATGAGGGTCTGACGGCGCGCCCGAGAATGGAAGTTCTAAATGAAAACGCGCACTACAAAGGGCCAGCGCGCGGCGGCGGGTTCCCTCAGGCCGGGAGTTATCCTCTGACGGGGGCCGTTCAGGTGATATGCTCGGTACGTTTGATGCAGAAGTGGAGGTCGTTGAGGCCCTTACAATTCGACGCTGACGCCTCCCTAAGATGGTGTTAAAGATCTGTTTATCCTCAGTGTGCGCTTTCCTATAAATTGTTCATGTTGTTAATTATCCAGTTGTATCATACCCCAATCTTCTTGAACACCTTGCAGGGAGGTACGACACTTATCATAGTAATGGTAAAGATACAGCTAACCCTGGGGCGGAAAACCGATGCTACCCAAAGGCAGATAAAATCGTTGGCCTCATTCAGTTTCAAAAAGATCGGCACACGCTTTTTCAAGATGCTACAGTCATCGATCACCTGTCCACATTCAGTTAAGTGCATAATGATTACCTGTGGAACATGGACCCTTCCCCAGCTGACGACAGACAGCAGAACACGGACCCTTCCCCGGCTGATGACGGACAGCAGAACACGGACTTTTCCCCAGCTGACGACGGACAGCAGAACACGGACTTTTCCCCAGCTGACGACAGACAGCAGAACACGGACTTTTCCCCAGCTGACGACAGACAGCAGAACATTGACCCTTCCCCAGCCGACGACAGACAGCAGAACATTGATCCTTCCCCAGCTAATGTCAAGCAGCGGAACATGGACCCTTCCTCAGCTAATGACAGACAGCAGAACATTGACCCTTCCCCAGCTAATAACAGACAGCGGAACATGGACCCTTTCCCCAGCTGATGGCAGACAGCAGAACACGGACCTTTCCCCAGCTGATGACAGACAGCAGAACATTGACTCTTCCCCAGCTAATGACAGACAGCGGAACATGGACCCTTCCCCAGCTAATGTCAAGCAGCGGAACATGGACCCTTCCTCAGCTAATGACAGACAGCAGAACATTGACCCTTCCCCAGCTAATAACAGACAGCGGAACATGGACCCTTTCCCCAGCTGATGGCAGACAGCAGAACACGGACCTTTCCCCAGCTGATGACAGACAGCAGAACACAGACCTTTCCCCAGCTGATGACAGACAGCGGAGCATGGACCCTTCCCCAGCTGATGACAGACAGCAGAACATTGACACTTCCCCAGCTAATGACAGACAGCAGAACATGGACCCTTCTCCAGCTGATGCAGACAGCAGAACATTCCCCGTGCGGAGTTCGCGCCGCCGATGTCGGACGCTGTGGCTGGCCGCCAACACAATGGGGGCGTCTGAGGGGCGACGCCGTAAAACTCACCTGTCCTCCTCCGGCGACGCCGCCCTCACCCTCTGCTCCGGAGACGGGCGCCGGCTGGGGGTGGGCAACATAATGGCCTGCTTAATCAGGTTTTGGAACTCTTTGAATGTCTTCTGTCATCCTTGGCTGGAATTCCTAGCCGTTCTGGTGCGCGCTGAATGTGATGGCGTTCATCGTCATAATACACTTGACGTACCTTGGATCACTAACATAATTTTCTCTAATGCGTACGAACACTGAAAGGCTGCATGATGATGTGTATAATGATGATAATAAATGGCTGCATTCGTCAATACATAATGATGAATGGCTATATAATGATGACAGCAGAACATGGAGCTAAGCATAAATAGCATTCAATTTAGCATCCAAAGCATGAAGGCATTTGATCGCAACGATCTTGCACCACATTAAAGCGATGGAGAAACAATTATTGTTGCATGACCTTACGCTATTTAGGGTGTACTCATATCTCCGATATACCTTTATGCAAAGGAGAGGCCTGTGCCAGAGGCTATATTCATGTTCGTGTAACTAATTTAAATGTGGGCAGCGAAGAACCTTACTGACGAGGTTCCGGATACCTTACTAGAATCATATAATTATGTGATATATATAACATATATATATATATATATATATATATATATATATACATTATTTGCTGACTCTAGGAGATCGACCTTTGGGAGACCAGTCAGCATGCTATATTGGATCCGTTGATTGCAATTTCAGCACCTGGTTTTGGCTACTTAAACCACGCTTAATCACAGTATTGCCTGTCAAATACCGATGTGAGTCTCCATGTGCAGGTGCTTTCCCTGGAAACGATTTCAAGGTGTTACAAATGCTCGAAGCACCAACGAGCTGCAAAGGAAGTTACTGCCCTTCCACCTGCACAAAGTCAGCATCGTAGAAACAGCACTACTATGACGCGCATATGAAACACATCTGAATGATGCTGGTACTGCCTGTTGATTGTTTCGTGGAAATATCGCGGTGCGATCTGTAAATATATATATATATATATATATATATATATATATATATATATATATGTATATGTATATTGTCGGCCCTATATCAAGAATACCAACGGTCACTGGAACCACCTTGGCTGACACGGGGTTTCAGGAGTTACTCCCTGACCGAATTCCTGGCATGACATTGGCTCCGTTTTGTACGCTGAGCTATCTGTGTGTTTTGTCTCGTCGTTCACCCATTACGTATTACAGCATAAAGTAGACAAAAAGCAGAGCACAAGCACATGAAACAACCTAAGCGCCAATAACATGTTGTTAAATGACGCCACTTTAGCCCATCACGGCCTGGGCTGAGCCACAAGGCGACCGCCTCCTGCAATGACAGTAATTCCTGTGACCGGCTCCCACCGTTGAGGCAATCGACACTTCCGCAGAGCGGTGTCAGATGACGAGCTTGTGGCCAAGTCAGGATGCTTTCTTTTAAAGAAAGGTTATCTATTTAGCAAAGGCATACCATTCAACGAAGCCCACTGTACTGGTGTCCGCCGTGATGCATCGTAACACCGAGGATAATGTGAATAAACACAGAAATAAATGAGGAGAAAATTGTGCCATGAAAGGAACAACTGCCCGATGAGGTATCATATGATTAAATGGCAAGATGATATGGGTGTCTCATATTTTTTGGAAATACATTTATATTGAAATATGAGGCTCACACGCGACAGAAAAACAGACATTGGCTCCAAACATATTCACCACCAAGCCAAACACTTACGATGACGTTCCAACCATCCGCTGAACGTTGTGTCGGTCTTTCCTTTACTGACACTCCGAGCACGTGGCGCACGGCCCGCTCCAGCTCCTCGGCGCTGAGGAACTGCTTTCCACGTGGTGCTTTCTTGCGTTTCGGAAATATTTTAAATTCTGCATGTGCCAGGTCAGACCAGTATGTCAGGGCTACCATGTTGGTGCTTCGAAGATCCATTGTTTTGGTTTAGAGGCCTTACGGGTGCCTTAAACTGCGCAAGCATGCCGAATCCTCCGGTCCCAGGGCGAACCCAACACCTTCAGGTGGAAGGGGCGTGACCCCGAGCAGTACCCGTGGTTACACCACTGGTGGAGGATGTGATAAGTGGCAATATATTCGTTTTTTCCGTTGCAGTGCTTAGGTGCTTTGTTTTCCGTTCATCTGCAGCAAAGCGACTAAGAATCGACGCATCTTTCAATTTCACCTGGTTAAGAGCACCAAGTCCACCTCATCAAAAAAATAGCGGGCGAGTCCCCCACTTTTTATCCCTAACTTTCTCAAGCATGCTCACCAGACTTGCTTCGCTTTCACGCTTTTTAAGCTTGAAGATCCCGTCATCTTGTATAGCATACACTTTCTCAGTAGGACAGCTGACCAAAAATAATGAAGCTACCGTTTTTGGGAAGCCATTGATATGCTGAGCCAACTTCGGAACCTGTAGAGCCACGTTCATAGTGGGAATACGGCAGACAGTCCCAGAGTCAATACCCAGCGAACTGTCCCCGCTTCCGGCCGTCCAGACCACAGCCTGTGAAAGCGTCCCCATCATGGCGTCTTCCAAGTGACCGTCAACACCACGACGTGGGCCAACCCACGCGGGTTGGTATCTGCCGTGACCACCGCAGTGCTATTCAGAACCGTTTCCGATCGCCCTCCAGTATTTTATGGCCCCGACCAACAACCCTATCCAGCGGATATTCCCCCAAGTATTCTTGGATAGCATTTCATGCATAAAAACGAAGGGTTTTACACCAAGTGCGATCGGGAACGATTCCGAACGGCGTGCTGCGACTGCCAATGGGATGGAAGAAGGCAATTTTTCTGGAATAGCCTTCGGTGGAGCAGCACGTGCCGTACCGCCGGAAGCAGGAAACGCAGCCAGCTTCGTTCAAAGAAGCGCGGGTGCGGCTCTGGGCATTCTTGTATTTCATCAACTGCACTATGTAACAGAGGAACATGATCAGAATTCACGCTCACTTTTTGAAATTTAATCGCACGCTCACTATTACCTGCTAACTTCAGTAATTCGGCTCTACATATACCTTTGCATAGCGCACTGCGAATTGAGAAGTCTGTGAGAAGCTTGCGAGAAGTCTATTGCTAAGAGAGGTCTACGGCTTATAAAACTATTGATAAGCAATCTGACGATGCCGTGGGAAAACTTCATTATGCAAAGTGTATCGCTTCGCAAACTGCCACTTCCAATCTTCGTCTCCTTATCAGCAGCCAAAACGCCCCTCTCACATTCCATTAATACGCCACAGAAACCTCGATGGCGTACAACGGTGCGAAATAGACATCAGCTTCCCAGGACATGCAGTTCCAACGATCGGACCACATTTTTTGGACGCTGGGTGTGCATTCCCAAATAGCGGCCATACCGAGGCGCCCCCCGGCCATCGGCCAAAGCCCCGCGGAGTCCGGCATCCTGGCTGGGCGGGGACTGGCGCGTACATCATCAGCGGCGTTACAGGCAAACTGTCTCTTAAATCTGACCAGTCGAACGTGGGGCCAAGACTGCTGATCACCCGGAGATTCGTGCTTGCGTTTGGGGTTGCTGTTGCTTGAGATTTTGTTACGTGACACCCAAAGGTTCTTTCTGGCTTCGGTTGTGGTCAGTGTGTTCGTGAAGAAATTGAGCTTCACATCCCCATTTACGGAAAAAATAAGCTCACTTGATCCGCTAGTTACCAGGAGATGACCTCTGTTACTAAGAACAATTTTCAGGAACTTATTCATGAAGTGGTCCCCGGCGTACTACCCTTTTCAATTGTATTGCGAGCAAGATTTGGCGCAAATATATATTGACAATAACGAATTCGGCGCACTCGTATAGAAATAGGTAAGTCGGGAGCGTGCCATATTTGTGTGTTTTTCAGTCCATTTCGCGTGACTGTGGCGGGCCAAATCAACTTAATAGTCAGGAGATGAGCTGTGCCCCTACACTGCAAAATCTTGCACACACCCTGATCATTGCATGATCCTTTTTAGAAGGAATCGTTGAATAATTACTTAAAATGATGGGGAGCTACGACACACAAACATCCTGCGTGAAGATTTGTGGCGTCAGTGGCCATACCTGCCAGCAGCATGTGTTAACGAAGAAGGTAACGTACGGCTCTGTTGTAAGTCACACAAGACAGAGATCTACGCAGTAGCAGTCAAAAACGCTCTGACGGGCTCCAGCGACTGCAGCTCCGATGCAGCCCTTACCCTGCATGTCTGCAGTATGCATGCAGTTACCTCACCCTCACATGCCGATAGTTACTTCGCAGGATGGTCAGCAAGGCATGATTAGCTTAATTGACATGCGGTGATTGCCTGTACGCTCAAAACGTGCCACAATTTCGTGGGTCGTGCGCGGCGTCTCACGCGGGCTGACGTACGGCCGGAATGACTCAAACCCTTTGTATTAAGGCCAACAAACCCTGATCAGGGGGCTCTGTGGCCAATTTGGTAGTTGTATTGGTAATGCAAATTGATGCGCATTGATCGCTGAGGGCTAACATGAGTTGGCAAAGAGAAGTGAACAGCCTGATGCTGTTGATACACTGTACTTTGACCCCATATGGGAAGCCATGGCCCGACTGAAAGGTCGCTTGAATGGTTTACCAGAACGGCCGCGGTAAAACCAAGCCACGATATGTGCTTGAGCTTTCAATTAATCAATTCGTAAGCTTTGATGGTAGAAGCTGCTCCGCGTTCATAAGCGTGGTGCTTAAGCCTTGGAATCCTACGCATACTGCAGGCTGCATGCATTCATCAATGTGCAGATTGTTAGCCTATTGATTCTACGAAACAATTTATTCTCAGCCAATGCTCATTCCAAATAAACCCAACCTTTGCTTGTAGTTTTCAGTCAAAATGACAACAAACGTGGCCGTGTGTTTGGATTTGCGTGCTCACAGACATGCCACATGGGCTCACTTCATTGCTGGTCAATCCTGACCGCGTTGCATCAGAGCTACAGGTGCTGGTTTGATGCAGGCTGTTCAGGCAGGTATGTTGGATCCAAGAGTATATGTGCCTTTACCGACGACTAAAAATGCATTTAGATAGGCCATAAAATTGTCGACTTAATGGTAATTTTACTGTTGTGGACCTACCTTGATGCGCCTGTTCTTCATTAAATAGCCTGTTGGCTACTGGGGAAGAAATGCTTACTGGCTGGCAAACGCTGGCTCTATTTGCTTTAACCGCAAGGTCATTGGCTTTTTATGAGGCTTATGAACCGTAAAGCTTCCGATACGGGAGAATTATTAGCGTTCTTGCTCCGTAACGGTGCGTTCAGAAGGCGCAAGCAACGGTACGTTTAGTTGGAAGATTTTCTCCTAGATGGCAGGCCCGCCAGAGCACCGACGGGGGCCATTAGCATTCTAGTGCCATAAAAGGGAAAAGGGTGGAGCCTCCCGGTATTTTTCCAAGTAGCCAATCTGCACCAAGGACGGCCGCCGGCTCGGACCAATTCCCGCTGTGGGCGGATGACGTCACGCGAGCCCCACGGGATCAATGCGGAGCCTTCAGTCGGACGGTGAGAGCGGAGATCGCGGGATGGGCTCGGCACGGAGCTTCGCAGCCGCTGTGACACAGGACCAGCGTGACATCTGAGTCACTGGACACGTTTTACCAAATGAACGTTTAGTGATGGGTCGGGACTATATCCGTTTTGAGGGTTTTGAAATCACTGTAGGGCGTTACCATTTGTTAGATGCCTGGATACTTGGAAACTATGCCTACAATAGTTAACTCGCTGCCAAAAGTTTTAACAGATTTACTGTTGCCAATGTTGTCAGGGTTATATCTCACATCTGGATCGTCGCAGATTCTGAGTTTTTTGGTTTGTTGACGCACAGTATGCTGGACTTGGCTTGTGATGACGGGTTGTTGAATCCAACAAATAAAAGAGCACTGACAGCATCTCAAAGGAAACCAAAAATTACATTTGTCCATCCGCACAGGTTTGGGGCATGGAATATCAGCTACTTAGTTTCACAGACTACCTCTTCAATGACTTTTGAATGCATACTAATGAACGAGTCTTGGTACAAAACGATAACATCGGCCTTGGCAATGCTTAACAGATATTGCTTCTTCCTACATTTTTAAATTATCCAATATTTGGTGTAAATTCGACTGAAAGCGTGATATTTTTGTTCTTGCTGATCGTCTCGTGAGGTCACCATGTATACAATGTATACACATGCCAATGTATACACACACACACACACACATATATATATATATATATATATATATATACATGCGTGTGCTATTTTATCCCTTGGAAACGTCCGGTCTGCAAATGTTCGTGTAAGCCCCTCAGGAGAAATGAGCAGCCCTCAATACCTAACACTTTTTCCGTTTCTTGGACATCCTTCCTGTAACTCTCTCAACGCTGGAGATCCGCAAAAAAGTCGCTCAAGTCACTAAACACGACCAAGCCCCGTATGCCTTTCTCGGAATGTGGTCTTAAGCGAAATGGTCTTGTCGTGATGCTGTGTGGCACTGTACGATCTAAAACGACTTGGTTATAATTTCCATAAAGAAGCACAACGAAGCCCTAAGATCTAATTTTCGAGTAGATGTTGAGCCCCAGGTGCTCCGTAATATGGAGACGGCAATCACAAAATGCATCGTCAGAAAAAAACGCCATGCTGCAGGCTATTTTAATTAAAACAAAAGCGTGTCAACCAGAGACCTGTAGGAGCTGAAAGTTCATGACACTACCAATCTCTTGTAATACCGCTGTAAGTAGCAAGCCAGCTTACAGTTATTTTTTAATCAATACTGCTTTGCAGGGTCCGCAGAGCTGCAGCAAGACAGAGCGTGACATAGATAAGAGCCGCGCCGCGATGGAAGTCACGGATGCGCAGCGGCCGAAGATGTCGATTTTCGAAGCGATGCAAGTCTGCTGCGAGAGACACGAAGTTACGAAGCTACGTCAGGCAAGGCTTTTAAGCTTGTTTAATGCGGTACATACATTAAGGTGTTTCGATGCGCAAGCCCTCTTTCTAAGTCGTTCGTGTTCAAGCGAAACATTGCCTGAGTTTAACCATCGATCGACAAAACCAGTGTTGCCCACCGTGACGCGTTTTGTATTTTCCGCGATCGATGATCTGTATAAATCAGGTATTTGGCAACAAAACAGAACAGATAACACGTCACAGAAACATACATAATGATATACAGCGGCAATGACTTACAGCCTTGTAAAAGAAGTATCATCACAAGAAATGCAAATAACTGTCCGTGCCATGTTGCGACCGTGCAGGTGGTCGCCGTTCATTTTAAACTTTGCTCCTTGTTGTTCTTGGCAAAATGTAGTGTGCATGTGTATACATATTAACTTCAACTATCAACCTTATTAGCGCGGCTCTCTCTATTCTCTCTCTCTCTCTCTATCCTATCTCTCTCTCTATCTCTCTCTCTCTCTCTCTCTCTCTCTCTTCTCTCTCTCTCTCTCTCTCTCTCTCTCTCTCTCTCTCTCTCTCTCTCTTCTCTCTCTCTCTCTCTTCTCTCTCGCTCTCTCTTCCTCTCTCCCTCATTCTCTCTCTCTTTCTCTCTCTCCCTTTCCCCTCTCTCTTTTCTCTTTTTTCTGTCCGCTCCTGTCCCTACCTCTTCTTCTTCACCTCGTTTCTCCTTCCCTTTTTTGCCCTCTATTTTCGTCTCGCTGATGAAATCCATTCTTCGCTCTTCCGTTTTGTGCACAGTTATTTCTAGCCTTGTACCTTAGAGTTCATTCTACGTACATGTCGTGCGGTGGCAAGACCGATCCGATCCCTCCGGTGTGCATACTGTAGCTTTTTCCCTTAGTTGGATATGTATTGCTGTTCAGTTGGCACTTGTGATATTAGCGGTACACAGTTCAGCCAGCACGTTTGCTGCTCACTGAAGCTCCTAACCGTTGGTCGGCAGCTTCAGCACCAGGCTCTCCCCCCCCCCCCCCGCTCTCTCTCTTCCTCATTAAGAACGCGTGGATTACATATCCATGGCCTAGAACACTGAAAGCACTGTTAATCAATAATGGTGAGTGTTACTTTGGAAGAAACTGACATACCTTTAGGGCAGAAAACGAATCGTGAAGAATGCACTGCACCAGGTTCAGGCGGCCTCCGATCCTTGAATCAAATTGCCCGAATCTCTTCAATATAGCATCTGATATATATATATATATATATATATATATATATATATATATACATATATAACAGAGCATTTCATAGATATATCCGTCCGTGACGAGCAAGATGTGATCTATTGTAACTCGATATCACATCAGCCGTTGATGTGTCTCGAGCTCTTTCGACTGATGAACGAGTCATCAGTTTCCCACGAGCCAGCAGAAGGCATAGTTGCTTGCCATTTACGTATATTCAGCCTCAACTCTGGCAGTAATCGGGCCACAATGCCAATGTTGTGAGGGTACAGTTGCCCAGAATACTTCGCAACGATCCGCGGTTATTCCTGGCCGCTCTGTTTCGCAGTCTAATTTGTTCTATGCCGGGTTTGACCAAGTATCCAGCTGCTACGTTCTCAATCGGTTTGGTTGTTGCAGAATGCTATTTACGGCGAGTTTCGTTTGTGTTAACTGAACGTGCATAACGATTATCTTACTCGGATGCATGGCCGCCTGATATTTGCAGCTATAAACACAGGCGGGTCAGAGATGGTGCTGATTGTGTTGGAGGTTCCCGTATTTATAGTCGCTATCACTTCTTTGGATCATGCAGTTGGGTGAAAAGCTGATAACGTGGATGGAAGGCTATTGGTGCTAAAAATATATTCAAGGGTATTTATCTGCGGTGGCTTACAGCCAGTGGAAGCAACTGACATCAGATAATTCCCCGGCGTGAGCGGCGTTGAGCTTGTAATTTCATAGCTTTATTCGCGTGTAGCTGACTGCAGCTAAAATTAGTTGGACGTTAGTCCATGCGTGACGTCTGGAGCAAGCTGCATTCTCAGTTGAACGCGTGGTGCTTGTAACGCGTTCTGAGAGGCATCTGCCGGCGTTTGGAAGTTTGCTGAGAAGCATGCCCTTTTGCTTAAAGACGTTTTCCTTTTGCTTTAATACATGCCCCTACCGCATCTATCTCAGCAGCTCGAGCTGCTGTGCAGCGCTCCCGCGGTTTTAGCTGCTCGTGCGGGCGGCCTTGGCAGCGGCGGCACCCCGATTTTAGCCTGCCCGAGTGTCACACATCTGCGCCTCAGGCCGCTGATAGCCGCAATCCCCGCGGCGGAAAATCTTCATAAATACGGCAGAAAGTCCCGCCGGCGCCGATAAGACCCGACTAATCAAGTGGATTGCCGCAATCAACACTCCATGCGACAGAAAGTGAAATGACCGGGTGGCTGATACGCGCCGGCCAGGCCGGGCGGCCGCCATTAAATGTCGGCATTCCCGGCCGACCGCGGCCGCCATGTTGGTTGCCGGCCGGCTGGGGGCGCGGCGGCACAGCCACACAAGGCGCTCTCCTGATGTAAATAATGCACAGCACAATCACCGGATCAATGCAGAAACTCGGTGTGTTGAGTGTTGTGAGCGCTGCCTATGCTCGGGCAGCTAGCTATCTCTGGGTTTCTTGACAGAAAGGAGAGAGGACTGAGGCTGAGCGTCGGGCTGCCAACGATCAGCCATGCGCGTGTCCTGAGCTTGCCTTTTGCTCAGTGACACTAAACTACCTCAGTAACGCTTAACACTACTTGCTACTAACTCCGTGAGGTGAAAGGTTGCCTCCTCATAGCAGTAACTTGTCATCATGAAACACTTCTTAAGAAACTCTTAATAGTTAAATCAATATCTCTTAGAAAGAATGGGTATGAGTATGAGGGTTTCGTAATTGTCTGTCTCCCCAAAGACACAGTTTCTAGCACAGAAGATTTGAAGAGTTACCACATTGAGCAACCGAAAGACTTTTCATAATTCCTTGGCCCATTTCAATAAACAATCTTGCTTCAGTATCACCCTTTCCGCAACAGCTAGGCATTTCTTTGCATCCAGGTTATCTTGAGCAATGTGACACATAGAGAACACAGATGGATGCATGAAAGTTGGAAGTGAGGGTGGGGCCTGAGGATTAGCCAACCCATCTTTGGGTTGGCTCATCAAAGGTGGTGCCTGGTGTCTGGTGGTGTCTGTCTGGTGTCTCATCAGAACACCACAAGGAAAACACATTCCGCCCACATTCATTTCTTTAGATACCCTCGCTGAATGCGTGCGTCTGACATCCAAGTTCAAAATCACTCAAGTTCAGACAAAATACCTGAGTAGTCTTCCACGCTTACGTAACCACCAACTCCGACCTCGAAGGGCATGCCAGATTCATAGAGCAAAACCCCTAGGCAGGCCGCGAAACTTCCATCACCCGGAACACCCATCGAATGATTTATGCACGCGCTCTCCGCGGACTTTGGAAGGCAAGCGAGACCGAAGGCTACGAAACGTTACGACAGCACGCGGCATGCACCGTGCACGGCACGACCGGGGCGGCGTGCACGTCGCGTGACCATGGCCATCTGCGGCGTGGCCATCGGTCATTGCACATCTCTAGCACCGATCCGGCATTCAGACAGCCTGCAGTTACGTCATTTTGCCGGCATAAATCGCACCTTACACGGGCCGGCGCATTGTTTCGGGCGGCGCAGCTCGGCGCCGGGCCGGCCGAGGTCAACGCTCGTGCACTCACCGGACTGGGGTCGCTCCCTGGCGCGGCTCGCGCAGTTTGCGTGGTCCGCGTGGTCCCCGCGGTTGCCTCGGCGCAGCGGCCGCCGGCGCTGAGTCCCACCACCACCACATGCCGCCGCCGGCAGCTCCTGCCACAACAACGGCACGGACGGAACTGGTCATTCCGACTCCGTCTCCTCATAATGTGTCATAAAATAGCCATTGACTGATAATGCTCGTCGGCCTCCCGTTCATAGGTAGCCGACGTATAAACCGCGAGCTCCTCTCGTACACCCCGGTAATAATAGGTCCACATAAAACGCCAAATACCCGAATAAATCCAGGCGCCACCGGAACGTTCATTGGTGAGCCAGGATGTAAAATTTTTAGTTATGACTCAATATACGTGAGATTACTCGCACGTATGGTATCTGAGGGAGACAGGAGCGACGTAAACAGGTGGTCGGGGCGGAGCGCATGCCGCCCAAATAAAGAGCCGCTAGGAGTCGAACACAGTGAGAAGTTGACGTAAGCTGCTCTTCTTCGAGTAAGCACTGTTAGAAGTGGGGTTTGGTTGTGACCAGGTAACACCACTTTGAATGTTTTAGAGGGGAGTCCCAGCATAAAATGGCTGGAGCGAATAAGCCTAAGGCATGAGAACGAATATGGCGTTCGTGTTAGTATAGTGCAGCGTGTGAAAAGCGTAGAGCAGAGGTGTATCTGTCAAGCAAGCCCTTACGACATTGTTGGATCTCCCCAATACATTTCGAGAAACAGCAAAAGTCTTGGGCATGCGATCTTTTCAAGCGAATAAAGCGTCAGTTTCACACATGATACGTGGTCGATTAGAAGCAAAGGTTGGCAAAAGTGACGAGGCGTGATCATTTTGACAAAATCGTGTTGTATCTCCAGTTCTTTGATTCTTACGCGCAACTCGACTCCGTCCACGGCTCGGATGCCACTCTCCTTCAGAGTTGCGAGATAAAACACGCTTTAAGAGTCAGCCAAGCTTCTTTCAGCCTCACGGATTGATTCGCCCAGCACGCACCTCCCGATCGCTCAAGCGCCGTCCGCGGCTGGCCTGCACGGTGGCGCCCTCTTCGAGGCGGCGGCGGCTTCATCGAATTTGCATAGCTGCTGCGCGGCGCGCCGGCCGCCGGCACCGCCGTTATCAAAGCCGTGCCGCCGGGGCGCGGCGGCGAATCGTGTCGGCCGGCCAGGCTGCACCGGCAGCACGTCAGCCGCGTTTGTTTCCCCGTGAGTTAGAGCGGGCCGCACCAGGCTGCCGCCAGTATGCATAGGTAATGATTCGGCCAGGCGTTGTGTAACATTCATGATACGCCGGGGATAATTCAGGTGGCGACCGTAGGGCGCGGCGGCAGGCCCTATGTCTCCGAGCTTTATTCCCGGTTCGGGAAGTAACTTTGGGATCCGCGAATTCATTGTGCCATGGTGTATGGCTCCAGACTACAAGTGCGCGAAAAGAATGGGTCCGAAATTTCTTAATTCGAAACTCCGGAGGTCCGCCACCAGAAAGCCACGAATTCGCACGGGTCATCTCAGAGTTACCGGAAAACAAATGAAAGTCGTGTAGTCTAATGTTGTAATATGCTCGGCCATCTTGCCTGCGACTACTGATTGAGCACTGCCTCACCGTCAGGATTGAACTAAGTCAAATGTTGTTTTCTCTGACTCTCTCTCTCTCTTTCTCTCTCTCTTCCCATCTCTCTCTCTCCTCCTCTCTCTCTCTCTCTCCTCTCTCTCTCTCTCTCTCTCTCTCTTCCTCTCTCTCTCTCTCTCTCTCTCTCTCTCTTCTCTTCTCTCTCTCTCTCTATCTGTCTGTTTGTCTCTAACCTTCTGACTTGCCTTGCACAACCAGTCTGTCTTCTGGAAAGTCTTAAGCCGTCTTTTTATAATCCCCTTTCCCGCAGCACTTTGCCTTGCCCTCAGCCCTGTTCCGATTGCACCGATGTGTGCTGCTCTTCTGCCTTCCGACTCTACTCACGAACCCCGCTCTCATTGACCAATGCATTCTTATACTTCACTAGCTATTGAGCTGATGATCTATCAAACATATGTGCTTTCCTCTACTTTTTTCTATGTACCTAGGTAAAAGAGACTGTAGTCGGTGCTAGTCATCACATCTAAATGGATGCATTCTAAGAATATGTGGTGTTGTCGTTCATATGGCATAGTGATCCCCCCCCCCACCCATTTGTTCCCTAACAGCTAGAATGTATCTTCTACGTAAGGTCTGCGAAATCTATGTCCAGAATCCAGAATCTATAGGGAATACAGCAACGAACGATGGTGAAGCAGCTTACAACAGGGATAATTTTAGCGTTCATGCTCGGTTACCGGACACCGAATGCCGATGAATCACAAAGAAAACATCTAACGCAATACGCCAAAAGTGAAATACCAACAGGGGCCAATATCGACGGGGACATTTATCAGAATGAAAAATGATGGCTAAACAAAACTGTAGGATAATATCAGCTGTCATTAATATCGAAAAGAGGAGGATCAGATGAAAACTATTAGTGATTATCAAATATTATTTCTAAAAATACAAAATGATAATTATTGAAGTACGCCATAAGCGAAAGACATTATGTCGGATGTATAAGGATTGAAGTGAAACACGATGTAGCGGCTGTCGCATCGATCGCGAGGCGAAAACTCACTGCGATAAATTTTGAAATCTTTAGACTCGAAATAAATGACGCGGTAGAAAACGAACGTTAAGAGCTGGTTTTTCCACACCGCTCATGGTTGACAGAAAAGTTACGTTACTTGCTTGGCGTGTTGTTAGTCAATGCATGAGCTTGGTCAGCTGCTTTGCATGAGGCATCAGTTTGTCATGCACAAGTCAATGTCGCTAGGCCTGGATAAGCTAGGTCATGTCAGGTTGTGTCAGAGGTCAATGTTGTAAATAATAAATAAAATCACGGCAGCCTTATTTCACTGTTGTGTAAGCTGTTTGAAGGCCAACTCCAAAGAGAGACATGTTCTACTCTTTAAGCCTTGTCGGGGAAATATTTCTCTCCCCACACCGCCAGTCGGTTATCACATGTACGGTACCGTTAGAAACCTTGAATCTACAACGGGTATGTCGCTGCAGAGCACGATCTGAACTTTATGTTTCAATATACATCATGATGTTAGATCGCCAGCCGATTACAGTTCGTTTTGCCATCGACCCCTGTTCGTCATTGCCATCGACCCCGCACGACAGCTAGGTCTCTACATTTGAACCGCTTCGTTTTCAAATTTCGTTACGCGTCCCTGTCAAGTTCGCTGCCGTCGATGCTTTACAGTCTGCCGTCCTACGTTTCGGCCTTGATCCATGATGCGTCATGGCGATATTTATCTGTACTTAGTAAGCATCACGATAGTTTACCGTCAACAGTTTTTAATGCAGTCACTTTCCATTTTGACATTTGTCTACCGATATTCTGCTATTCCATTAATACTTTTAATACTTTTAGATTGACGCTTAATTTTCTAATGCCTTTTGATTCCTGAGTCTCCCGGTGTCCTTCCCTCCGGAGCTTTGCCTTCGAACGTTTTCGTCGGACTCCTTTTCATTGAATCAATGCCCACTCGATAATTGATTCTGTAATCTTCATGGTCAAGGCATGTCGCAATTATAATTCAGAGTACCAGAAATGTAGCTTTGCGAGTTGCGTCTCCCACAAAATAACCCACACCTCGATATCTTCGCTGAAAACTAGATCACATGTCTTCCAGTGCGCCATGCAGTTCCGGCCTTCCGCCCTACACCACCGCACGGAGGCTCGGCCGTCCTCCTCAATCAAGCGAATAAATCAACAATTTACGATTCCATCCTGAGAAAGTCGCCGCGCCGCCGGAAACCGCGTCCCTAGCGCTCAGCCCTATTACCGGCTGGCCCGACCCGCGATCAAATCAAGACATCACGCTCCCACCGGCGGCCGAGCAGCAGCGAGCCGTAACCGGGCCGTGGCCGTGAACGGCGGAGCGGCGCGCGGCGGCGTGACCTCTTGTGCTTATTTACCGGCCATCCACAACACGCTGGCGCTGGGTCGCCGGTGCCGTCTGACGCTAATTGTGACCGGGCCGGGTCGCCCATGAGCTAGGACCGCTCACTTATGCAGATCGCGCCCCGCGCGCTCATGCGCGTCGTTTGCATATGATCGCCGGGCTGTGCTTGTTTTACATAGCGCATGGGTCGTGCTGACAGCGATCGTCCTTCACTTCCGCTGCGGAGCTATTTTGGTTGGTGCATAGTGCCTCAGCCCAGGAAATCTCACTGTCCGCAGCGCGTTACGACGGCTGCCCATCTGACTTACCTGCCGTCGGTGCACGCACGAACATTTGCTGCGGCGTCCGTAGACAGGCCCCTTCGGGTTCAGGTCCCATGCACAACCGTGCTTTGAGCTGGGATTGCACTTCTTACCCATTAAAATCTCACTGTAGGTCAATCTGTTTTAACAATCGGGCAGGGTGTTTGGTCTGCTAGAACCGGCCATACAGGAACTTTGGCTCTGGATTCGTTTCAGAGCCATCCGGAACAGCACACGTCGTTTTATTTATTTCCGTCTGATTCTGTAAAGATACTTAGCGCTACACTTGGTAAAATTTGGACGGTTTGAGCTACCCAAAAGGTGGTTTGAACTACCTGTGGATGCGCACGGACTACCGCTGTCTTGCAAAAGGTCTTCCAGCCATCCACGCGGATCCGTTTTTGTTATTTATTAACAACTAATACTAACAGAAACACACGTAGTATTAGAATAAGCTCCTGGTGGTAGGTACAATCAAACGCCAACAAAACTAGCCGAGCCTCCGTGTCGCCACAGCGCCCGGGGTGGCCGGAGCTCCAGCGCAGGGTAGGTCAACACCGAACACCAACGCTGCGGGCATGTTACGTATTTCGCTACAGCACCGGTACGTCTATTTAGGAGGACTCGCATGCTATATTACACATTGGTATTCTTGCATCGTTCACAAAAGGCCGCCTATTACGTATCTTTTGCAGCTCGTTTGATGCGGCAAACGCTTACAACCACCGAATTACGTATTTTGGTTTCCATTCAGACGCGACATCGAGGGATGGAATTGGAAAATTCTTACTTTGAGGCGTTCAGAAGTCAGAGCCTTAAGAGAAACCATGGAAACATGTATGGAACACCAAGCCTACCACAGGCACCAAAAACGACCGGATATCTAAAGGGTCATCTAAGGTCGTTGCGAGTCGGGTCTCGCGTTTGGGAAGTAGAGTGTCAGCGCCGGGAGACATGTCACAGCAAGGTCGGCCTCGGAGCGGCCCCGCTGGCCGCGCAGAGTCGAGGTCTGCTCTGCGGGGCGCTCCTTGGCGGTCGTAGATGCAGGAACTGACATGCGGTCTTGGACACGGCTTCTTTCACGATGGTCCACGGACAGCGTGCCCTGATGGACACGCCTATGCGATCCTGGACACAGCCCCGGACCCTGGACACGTCCCGACATCCCACGTGGCTCCCGGACACCGGACACGGCCCTCGGACACCGGACACGGCCGCCGACACCGGATCCGGCGCAGCGCTCCTTCTGCGGCCGGTCGTGCGTTTTGCTTGATTTACGACCGTCTCGCCGGCAGCCCAGGGCGGCGCGCCGGCTGGACGAAATGAATGCCGCCGCGGCCGACAGCTGCCGCCATGTGGGGGGATACGCGCCGGTTTTTACATGATTAAAGGGGGCGGACACGAGGGCAATATCTCGCTTGGCCGCGTCCTCCGATCGATGATAACGTACGGTGGGAACGGCGAGACAGATAAAGGCGACGCCAGGAGCGTCGCGACAGGGGCGTACTTGAGCACACATTTGTCGGCGGCGAGCGACGCCTCGCGCCGGCGTCTGTTGACGTTCGTCCCGACGCCGCCGTCGGTGATGAATGCGGCCGACAAACACCCGAGGACCCGGCCGCGCGGCGGGCGCGTACCGTTTTGCCGCGCACAAAGCCGGGGCGCAGCGCGGACGCCGAGAGAGGAGAGTGCGGCCGGGCGGGGCCTGCGGTCCCAGGCGGGTCCTTCGTCTCCGGCTCTCCCCCCCCCCCCCCCCGCCCCGACCGCCGCCCGGCCCCGGTGGCGCGCAGAACCCCAGCGGTTTACCGGATTTCCAGCGCCCGGCGTCGTAACGAAAACATGTTGCGCCAGTAACACAGTGGAACCATGGAATTGCAATCATAAATTCATTGCCGCCGAGGAAAACGGCGAGGCGGCATTTACGCAGCTAAATTTCGTTCCCTGTTTTCCATACTAATTGCGCCAAATACGTCGGCAAGCACCCTCCGGCCCGTAGACAGCCGGAACAGTGAGCCTGTAGCGACGCCACGCTGCTGTAATGAAGGCACGCTAAATGATTTAGGCGTCCCTGTTGTAATTAGCGAGCAGGGAGGACCGACGCACAACAGAAGCTCGTGCCGGAGCTGAAAGCTCGCTTTTTGGATGGGCGGATGTGCCGATAGCTGTGAAAATGAAACCGATGGCGGGCGAGGAGCTCGGAAGTCGTATGAGAAAGTGTCAAGTGGCCGTGATGACGCGCATGGAAATGTACGACAAACGAATGAAATGAGGAGCAGGCTCAACCAACGTGAAGGTGGCCACCTAGGGAAAGCAATCAGACACGCACACGCGCTAACATAGCGAAGTACAGAAAAGGCGAGCAGTTTGATCACCAGCATAGGGAAACATTCATCGCATGCACTCTGACACTTACGCTAAATCCTACCTTATAATAGAGGACTCATGAGCAGCATGATATTGAGATTCCAATCAACGACGGCTTCAAAACCCGAGCCCAACGAAACAACGCTGAGCTCTCCAGCTGTTGCACATTTCAGCACCAATCAGTACTTTGATTGCCATATCGCACCGTTTCCTCACACACTTTGCACCTTGGACTCAGGGTCAAGAGAACGCTCCTGCGCCCCGGATGGCACGCGTCACAGGTCTGATAACGAAAGTTTTCCATCGCGAGGCTGACAACGAGAGCTTTCCATCTACATGCGCAGGATACAGGACATTATGGAGAGACTTATCATATGGCACATGAATTACGTAGGATTCGAAGGGCTGACGTCCGGTTTGTCGTCACTGCTGCCCACTTCCGCCGCCTGCTCTTCGTCGGCGTCCACCTTCTCCTCCTCCTTGTCGTCCGTCTTGGCTTTGTCGTTGATCTCTCTGACAGCCCTCAGCTCCTTCTTTAACTTCATACGACGATTCTGAATAGAGAATAAAAGAACGTTTGCGTGAATTTCCATGATTCGCTTGTCGCAAACAAAAACAGCCGCACCTTTGGCAGAAATGTTCAATACTGGTATCCAACACTGTGTAGACGGGGCCACACGTCACGTCGTTTGTAATGCGCGCTTACTTCCTAAGCTCAGACAACCAACATGTCAATTTTTACACAGGTCTTCATCTTGACCGAGTCATGAATAAGCTTATATCGAAAATTTAATTAAGAAGCAAAATAACATAGTAGTAATATAGCATGGTTGTTACACCTTCAATGCTCCCAAATTCTATCGTGGTTTATCCGAGTAAGAAACGTCCCCCCGCAACTAATTTTGGTATTGGACATCATGACCGCGCCCCTGACTGGCTCACCCGACATCATGGCTGCGCTCCTGGCTGGCTCACCGGACATCATGACCGTGCCCCTGGCTGGCTCACCGAACATCATGGCTGCGCCCCCGGCTGGCTCACCGGACATCATGGCCGCGCCCCTGACTGACTCAACAGACGCGCCCCTGGCTGGCTCATCGGACATCATGGTCGCACCCCTGACTGGCTCACCGGACATCATGGCTGCGCTCCTGGCTGGCTCACCGGACATCATGGCCGCGCCCCTGGCTGGCTCACCGGACATCATGGCTGCGCCCCCGGCTGGCTCACCGGACATCATGGCCGCGCCCCTGACTGACTCAACAGACGCGCCCCTGGCTGGCTCATCGGACATCATGGCCGCGCTCCTGACTGGCTCACCCACCTGAAACCATATTTTGATTTGCCTCTCGGTCAGGTTGAGCAGGTGGGCAATTTCGATGCGCCGTCTCCGCGTCAGGTAATGGTTGTAGTGGAACTCCTTCTCCAGTTCCAGAGTCTGGAATCGGCTGTATGTCTGACGCCCACGCCGCCGAGGGCACCCACTCGGTCCTGGAAAGGTCACGTCTGTCAGCTTTGAGGCACGTTCTGATGCAATCAACGTACTCCGAGAGGGTCATTCCGTTCGGGGTAGTTCCTACAGCAATCGCAAGAAGGTTGAAATTTAAGGAGACATTCCGTCTCAATACTGGTCTCCTTTTATGTATGCGCGCGAGAGAGGACAGCCTGTGGTGATATATTTACACTCGCACAGGTTCCACAAAGAAACAGTTGTGAAATTATCATCATCACAGAACATTTTTCAGATATCAGACTTCTAATTTCGACACACGTGCATAAGTAGGTCCTTAAAAAGCTGCATTTCCGAAGCAGGGTCGCAATGTGTGCTGCGACAGCCTCGGAACACCACATGTAAACTGGCATCGATGCATCGCGCCTATCGGAGGGTTGTCTACCCCATTGCTGCCGGCTGGCGCCGCTCACATCATCTCCCAGCATAACTCATCCGCGTGGCAGCGCAAACACCGCCACCATCTCAACACCGCCCTGGAATATCTCGATTAAGTAAGGGCAATAAACAACCATCGCGTCGCTGTGGCGGCGTGTTTCGCAACGCAGCCGGCAGCAGTCTCTCATCTGTACGCCTCGAGCGGAGCCGAGGAGCGATCGCTGGCGTGTGGGCCTAGCGGCTAGCGGGGCTGCGCCGTGGCAGGGTTGAGGGTGCTGGAGCTGGGGCTGGGCAGGGCAAGTGGAAGCGGTGCTGGGCTCGGGATACTGCGGGTTGATCGCGGCAGCCGATGGGGGAGGGGGGGGGGGGGAGAAGAGCTGGTTCGCGCTGTTGGAGGCAGACCTGGAGTGGGACAGCTAGACGTGGAGCTAGGCGCTGGCTTAATGAAAGCTTACTGGGCCGGAACTGACCCAGGTAATGCTGCATGTTGATCCGACTCGGATGGGCTCAGAGCCGTCACAGCCCTGGTCACAACATGGGGGAGCGAGCTGGGAGCTAAGGCCCGAACGGGGCCGCCGAGTGCGGCGCTCCACCGGCGCGGGCCCGCCGCGAGACCTGAGCTGAGCCGGCGCGGCCTCCCCGGGAGCTGTGGCGCCTGGCGCGGCGGCCCGTCCTATGATGGAGCGCCTCACCGGGCGCCAGCCGCATCATATAAATAATCCTCCCGGCGGGCCGGCGTTTAGACGGACGCGGGGTCGATACGCGCAGCGACCCACCAGCTCCATTTAAATCAAACGTCCGGCGGGCCGCGGCCACGGCCGTAACTCATACGGCCAAATGTAGCCCGCTGGAGAGTCCAATCAACTAGATATGTGTGTAATACCGCAGTCTGTAGGCGGCGGCGCCGCCGCTCCGACTAAATAAGGTTCGACCAGAAGGGTTATGAGTGATAATGGAATGGCCGCGCCGCGTGCCGCCGAGACGGCGAATTACAAGAGCGTGTCAACGCGGGGGAGATTGGACGCTCGCCGGCGACGGCTGCCGGCGTCGGCTGACACTTGGTTTCCGAGCCGGCGCGGCGGCGGCCGTCACCCGAACGGCCCCGGAAGCGGCTCCTCCGCTCTGCCTCTCCTTATCCCCGCTCTCTCTGTCGTTGTCCGTCGGCGGGCTTCGAGTTGTGTCGCATTGTGGTCCGTGGTCGCTTCTTTCGCCACTTCTCGCCAAATCGATGATGTTCGCCGGCCTGATGGCGCCGTAATATTTTAGCTTGTTTTTTTCAGTAGTTTCGTATTTCTTCATTCTTTGCACTGCAAGCCATGTCATATTCCAGAGCGGTTGTCAGGACGGCTCGTTTGGCGTGTTTAAAGGACGTTTTAAGGACAAGGACGTTTTGCATATTACCACATTTCACCAAGTGGCTCCCTCACTCTTTCCTTCTCCCCATCTCCACCGATATCGCTCGCTCTCTCGCAATCTGGCGGGTGCAGTATGCAGTGGGTGGCACGAGCATGTGTGAATTATTGATCAAGCGCCGCGCCCGGCCGAACACTTGCTGCCGTGCTCCAAGCTCATGCAGGCGCCGACAGCGGGCCCGGGTGCGGCCCTGAGCCGCTGCAAGCCAAATGTCCCGGAATGGAAATGTTTTCCTTGATTTATGGAATGAATGGATGGTTTAATCACGTGGCTGCGCTTCTCTTAGATGAAAATTGCACGGCCGGAAGGCTCCGTGAAATTGGTGGTCGGACGTCGGTGGAGATCGGTCGCCTCCGTAGTGGTCCCAGCGGCGATCCTGCGGCCACTAGGCAGATGCAGAAGTGAGCACCGTTGTCACCAGAGCCGTGTTATATATGAAATTAAGCTAGCGTATCTTCAGTTGAGTTGGATGTCCTGCTGGAGCTTTACTTGTACAAGCTGCATGATGACGTGTGAACAGTACCTAGACGTCGGCAAATGCGTTATGGTGCAGTTAGTCGAGCCAAACTGGCTTAACTTGTTCTGCCAACGTACCAGCGGAGATGAGGGGCTTGGTGATAACAAATATGATGCATAATGATAGGAAAACGCGCCTAGATCATGCTGATCCTTCGTAAAAATTGGTATGCTATTGTCCATCACAGACAAAATGTTTTAACCAAAGTTGCGTTCAAGCACAGAAAAGCCAGTCATTACCTAAACGTGATTTTGACCATTTTTTCACATTTCAGGGAAGGAGATCGTTGATGCTGAGGCCAAGATGCAGCGCAAAACTCAAAACAACAATGGTAAGCAAGAGCTACATTAATTTTTGTTTTGCGCAATTTTGCACAATTTTTTGCGCAAACTGCAGCTGCCAGTGCCTCATTTCACTGATGCCTTGTGGTGTGAATGTTGCTTGCCTTCCGCGCATGCCTGCGCTGAATGCATGTCTTTTTGCATGACATTAATTTCGGTCGCTGTGTCATGACAGCATCATCGTAAAAGCATCGGTAATAACAGCATCATCTAGCAATCCATCGGTTATTAAAAAGCAGGTGCTCCCAGTGGCCCCAAGATCTTAGGCTGATGAGTCTCTGCTGATGCACGCTATCAAACTGCGAAGAGAACCGGCACAGCGTTCACTACAGCCGCCCACCAGGGATTCCGGGGACGCTGTCGATGCCTCCCTGTGATCAGCGCCACCGTAAGATCCGCGGCCATCGCCTGTCACCGCTCCCGCTCTCCGCAGGTGGCCGTGGACCACACAGCGTCCGGAGCGGCCGGCGCGGCACGTGTCACCGGCCGCGCCACGGGGACGCTCGTAAACCCCGCCCGCCGGCGCGGGGGTCACCGGTCACCGCGACCCCTGCGGCCCGCCCCAGCGGTCCGCGGACGGGACAGGAGCGGCGCACGGGGGTCACCCGCCGCCGCCGCCGCCGAGCAGATCCGACTGGTGGCGGCCTCTGGCTCCGGGAGCAGGGGCCGGACGCACGGGCGTCGGTGCGAGGCCGCGGCGAGGGCCTTCTGCCGGAGCTGACCGTGTGCTGGGGACAGGAGTCCCTGACAGCGTGGCTCCACGGGTTTGCCGCTTGCGGTGACGCGAAATCGGCGCGTTGGCTCAGTGGAATGCGTGCACGTATATACATTATATTAAGACGGCAGCACATAGTCGACGGAGTTTGTCGTGCTCAGGTGCACCGAATGATGTGTTCAACTTCGTTCTTGTTTCAGGCCTTTTGCACCTGCAGAATTAAGCGTTTGATGTTTTTCAATCCGATCGCCCCCCCCCCCCCCCCACCCTCCCCCAACAGGGATCTCTCAGGGCTCCGGATCTCTAAGCACCAGCATTCTCGTGTAGCCCCATCGCTTCTGTTGTGCTCTGTCTGGCCTCGTGTTGCTCGCTGGTGTTGCATGTTTAGGTCCGTGAGGCGCTGCTTCGCTTCGGACACCGTGTACCCTGCGCCCTTCGGTCGCGGATCCATACCGGCAGTAACTATTGTGGCATGGTGGCATGCTATTTGCCACCATTACTAGCGTGCGATGCATTTTGTGCGGATAATACGATGTCTTCACTAGCACATGAAGCGCCTTGGGAGCGCCCTACGACGCGGCCGTGCCAGAGATGCCGTGCTTGGGTTTGTGACCAGTGAGCGTGAGCGCGGCCCACGTATCATCATTTGTGTGCGATAGTAGTGCATGGACGATACGACAGCCCTGGCGACGGAAGGTCTTTTGGCAACGAGAAAACCACCACAGAAGGAACACCCGCGGTGCGGAAACACACACATTTGGTTCTTCTAGGAGTTCGAACGGAACACCCCGCTCCCGTACTTGTCAACATGGGAGCCGGGGTGTGGGTAACTCACGACTCACAACCTTCTTATGCAGTGAAATATTAAACATGCGGGGATTCATGGAGGGAATCGACATCAAAACGGTATTTGCCCACTCTACTTTCGTGGACGTTATTACGTTTCCGGGTAATTACTCGTGTCCCGCCGCCTGTGCAATGCCCCGCTAGACATTGTTAGATCTGACAGCTACTCCTCTCGCACGATACGCCGTGAGACGACGGCGAGGAAACGCTTGGTGCACGCTTAATACGCAGCTACTGAAACAAGCTCCCGGCTGCGAGTACGGCGAAGCAGATAACGTGACCGCGAATGAAACGCCGCGCCGGTGACAGTATCAGCGACCGCTGTTAACCATTCTGCAGCGTGGACAATGGGCTGTTTACCAATAAAACGGTCGTAAAGGCTACCTTTATGCTGTGCTTCAGCGGGCGTCATTGCTACCGACCATGTCCCGCGCGGCGTGGCGCGGGCGCAGCTCCAGCAGTAAGGGAGATGTTTGAAAATAATCGCGGAGTGGAAAAAGACCAGATTTTCACCAGTGTATGAGCGTATTCACTATTGTTTTTGTTCGTGGAGATATTTAGTGGGTTTGATCGTGTTCTGCCTGACCTAGACGACGTTGCTGCGCGGAGGCAATGCCCCTCCAAAGACACGTGAAGCTTCGCCTATGGTTTCATTCGTGTCTCGCGGCTTACCCCGCTGTGTTTGCTTCTGTCCTCAGCTCACGTGGCGCCCCCCGCTGGGACGGCCCTCTCATCGCCGCACCGCGCGGCCGTGCGCCGCCATGGCCGCGCCTGGCCCGCCACGCCCCTCTTGCGCGCCCCAGCAGTACCGCTGCGCCCGACGCGCGGCGTTTTTCTAGCGGCGCGCTCCTTGTGTGAAATGACACACGGCGGACACCGCGGACAGGTTTACGCCGGCCGCGACAAAAACGGCGCGCCGCGCGTCATGACCGCCGCGCCCGAGCAGCGCGACGGCGCGCGCTTTTTCGGCGGCCACGTGTGCGCGCCGGCACCGATGCGTCCGTGCGCACAGCGCTTCGCAGATAAACATCGTCTTGCAGAACGGACGGCGCGGCCGTCGAATAAATCGAACACTAACGAGCGCACGGCCGGCCGGCCTCCGGCCGCGCCGCGCCGCGAATGGAGCTTCGCCAGCTGTCTGTCGGCGGCGGCCGCGACGACAAGTGAGCGAGATACGAGCCGCGCTGTCGCCGCCGCTCGGCGCAGCTGGCGGCCGATCTGATGCGGGGGACGATGGCCAGCCATAAATAGCTTGGCTCGGGCTCGTTTGGCACCAGTGGTCGGTTCGCGGCCGGAGGCGACGATGCGCCGACTTACATGGGGCGATAGCCGGTGGGAGGGACGAGATCACTGACGCTTGGTGCATGTGGGTGGCGACGGGGCTCTGGATGAGTTAACGCCCATTTCGATGTCGACGTGTTCGTGTTTTGGAGTGGGCAGCGCTTTGGGCTACTCCATGCATGATATCATCATATTTCGCTGCAGCCTGCACACCTGGCCCTTTCATAACGGCATCACGCAACACGCCTCTCCTCGCTCTCGTCTGTTTACGCTGCAGGGAAGCGAAAGTCTCGTGCTTCGTTTGCCGGCGGTAAATTACCCTCCGGACAATGTGCACGAAGCCTGCCATTCTTCCGCGGCACATATATTCCCCGGCGCGTTCCTGCCCCGAGCACTTAAGCCGCGACGTGCCTGGCGGCGCTCTTGGGTCACGTTCCTCTCCCGCCTCCTCCGCTCTGCCCGGGATCAATGGCGAGCCGGCGCTAGCCGCCGGCCGTCCTTCCTTAAGACAATCATGCTAAATTTCGTAAATCTCTCCATATTTTCCTTTCCACCATTCCGTCTGACAAATATTCGGCGGGGTTCATTTTCAGCGCGATTTCCCTGAATGAAAACGGCCGCGGATGACGATCTGCAGGCGGCGATAAAATAGTGAGACTTTTATTCGGCCGGGAAGTTTGCAGAATCAACAGCGGGACGGGCCCGGCTGATGACGAGCCCGCCGCCGAGGCATTTACTAATCGCGGCCGGCCGCCGCCGCCGAGGCGTCTGCCATGCTCTCCGAGGCCCGCGCGAGACGCACCGGGGGCAAGGTGCCGCCCAGCGGCGGGCCGCAATTACTTAACACGCTCCGTGATTCTGATTTATGCATCCGCATTGGACGGCGGGAATGACGCAGCCGTCCGGCGGTGCTGATCGCTGGACCGCACGCGACAGCATGCGAAATTGTCCTGAAACACGTCTACTCAAAGCGCAAGCCCAATAACTAGGTACCCGGCAGTAAATTAGCGAGCACTGCAGGCGGTCATTATCCCTAACGAAACCTCGCACATTACTCCTTCAAAACTCGTCCGCTCACGTCCATGTCGGTCACGATTTCCACCGGCGCAAGATGGACGAGGAAACGCATTTATCACAGCGCGGCGGTCACTAGCGAGCTGCCAATCTGACCGGGCGTCGGCCCCGCTGCAGCCCCGCCGCCACGCACCGCCTCCTGGCGGACAGACGTAGCGCCGGCCGGCACCAAGCACCGCCGCGCCCAGCAACGGTGGGAAAATGGGCTCCAGAACGGACCATACGGCGCCATCTATGGACCATCGGCGGCAACTAGCGGCGGCGGCGGCGGCCGGGTGCGGACGAGTGCCTCGGACAGACGGACGACTCGGACAGTTAATGGTCTGAGAAATGTGCTGCTGGAAAAAAGCTCTAAACGAGGCATTAGCGGATGTTGCTGGCGTAATGGTGGCTAATTGAGCCAATTTCAGGTTGAATCGGGTCCGAAGGAAGACACTACGAGCTGAAACAAGGCGTATAAAACCTGACGCCAACATAGATATAGGACATAAAATCGGCCATCCGCATAGACAAATCAGGCTTGTGTTAGGCATAGAGATAGCTTGATTGACGGAATGCAGCTAAGCAGCGGCCTTCATATCTCCCCTGTGCTTGCATGCTTGGTTTTGTATCCATGGTATTTAAATCAGTAACCGACCCGCAGACGTGATTGGGCATCAGGAATCAGGACAGTCTCTGATGGCGCAACTCTGCGACTAGCAGAAGACAACAGAGGACAGCAGACATACCGACTCCTGCCGTTTGCCGCCTCTCGACTTCCAGGCTGGAGCCCCAGCCAAACCAGATGCCCAAGGCGACGTCCGGATTTCGCCCCAGCGGCGCCGGCCTAATCCAATTTTCTCGTATTTTCGATATCGGAGCAGACGGCTGGTTTCTGTGGGGATATTGTTTGGGAATAGCGGGCCGGCTAAGTGTAATTTATAAGGCCTGGGGCGATCCGGGTGTCAGGTGGATGCCTGGCCGGGAAAATGTGGCTGTGGGCGCGCGAGCTGGGATAAGCCGCCAGGGGAGAGGGCGGCGCGCGGCGCCCGGAATCGCACCGAATGGCGTGGCGTCTGGTTTCCCATTATGCTCAAATGAAATTTCACGTCGGCGCAGGAAAGGAAAACCCAAGGTGAAAATGAGCCGCTCCGATTGCGAGCAGGTTCACATCTTGTGGAGACGCCACACACGTTGTTGTTTTTGCTATAGAAGACATTTTGCAAATCATAAATGAATATATTGTTCCACAAAACTCACAAACTTTAATAAAAAAGAAGGTCTCTGGAAAAAACATCCTGTCGTTTTGCTTAGCCGGAATAAAAGCGAGCCACAAAGTGAAGGGCGGTTCAGGACACGTCATCTGCAAACTTATGGGATCATTTTCACCGATCCATCTTCTCCAACGCAAATAAAGGGTAAGGTATTGGTGAGAAAATATCGTGAAGGGTGTCCCGCAAATAGTTGCATTCGCATCGGACAGTCACCCAAGGTAACGCTTTGTCGTTGACTTTCATCTTCGTCCGACTTCATCACGCCTTTCTGCATCCGTAGCCAAGCGAACCCACAACGCGCCGTGACCCCACAAAGCCGGCAAAGGTCAGCACGATCCCAGGAGGGCGTCCATACACCTGCCCCGCAGTCGAATGCAGCCCACGTCGACCACCCACCCTTCCATCAGCAGGCCGCTGGACTGCCAGGCGACTCCTGCAGCATACCACAAGAGCCCCTGCGGTCAGGCCACCGCTTCCAGTCACCGCGCCGTCGCCCTCCCCTTCGTTCGGAGAGGGGTGATTCAGGCGGGCTGGGCACAGCCGCGCTCTGCCGGGCCGCACCGCACACCGTCAGAGGGAACGGGCTTAATTGGTCACAAATCGGACGTAACTGGGTCGCCGGACAATGCCACTTACAAGTTATATTGACCATAAAAATTCCCTGGTTAACCCTTTCCAGGCAAGCCCTCGGCCGCCGCGTCCGGTCTCGCCGCCGGCGCGTGTGGTGATAAAATGAAGAGTGAAAAGCGCCGAGACGCTCCGGTTTGACCCTGAAACCGGCCCGCTCTCGGTGACACGCGACACCTTCTCACGACGAACCGCATGCTCCTCACCCCGTGGACCGCGACCCGCGCTGCCCTGCCGCGGCAGATCAGTCGAAAAACGGTGGCCGGCGCGAGCGGGGCGCTTTTTACCGGGCGGCGCGCGGCCGGGCGGGTCACGCCCGACGGCGCCGGCGGCCGGGTGCGTTGACCGTGCGCTGTCGACGCCGCGCCGCGCCAGGGCGTCCCATCCGGCGGCGGCCCTCTCGCGGGACGACGCCGTCGAGAAGCGGCGCTAATTGTATCAACTTTTTCGACTGGCGGCCGGTAATTTCCCGCGGGTGCCGTCGTCGCGGCGCGGCAAGTTGAAAATGAAATATGAAGGCGCCGGCGACAAGCGGTCGCGCTCCTTTGGCGGCCATCGCCGCGCCGATCCTTCATTCGCCGCGCGCCCGAATGGAGTCGGGCCTGATGAAACGGCCACGCGCCCCGTGCATAGCCGTTGCGCGCTGCGCCGACGTTTCCACCCGGGGCACGTCGCACCGCCGCCCGCCCGCGCCCGATCTCTATGCAAAGCCGGCCAGAATAAAGCTTTATTTCTGGCGAATGTTAGTTTGTGGAAATTGGATCCGGGTCTCGCGGGACGGCGCAGCGCCGTTTGCATGCGGAATGTAAACAAGGCGGGCGTGCCGGCGCGGCGCCGGTCGGGATCGGCGACAGTCCATCGTGGCACGTCGCCGCCGCCGCCGCCCGATCCATTATCGATACGACGCTATCGGCCGGTGACGTCACAACACCAAGGTCCCGCCCGCGCGCGCCGCACGCCCCGGCCGGGGCTCCTCGGCCCTGCATGCGAGAGGCGGCTAAAGCTGGACCCGCCACCTGGCCCCCCACTAAAGGCCGACTCCGACTGATAAATCAGTCAACCCGCGCCGTACATGAGAAATTCTCGGTTAAGAACAGTGGTTGGACGTGGAGTTGATGAATATTTGTCGTAAAGAAAGACAAAGTGCGTCACGCCATGCACTTAGGCGCCAGTTGCATACCGTTTTGCCAATGCTTATAGTGAAAGATTACCACCTGCTTTTCTTTACGGCAATTGTTTCATGCAAGTGAAAATGGTGACCAGAGTAATTTGATTACAGGCCTCGCCAGGTAATTGGTTGCACAATAGGGCGGTCGCGGAATGAAAATGGTGTGCCCACCGCCGGCGGGAGCCTGCAGTCGACAGCGAAAACCTCGTGGCGGTCCGGGAGCTGTCCGCTTTATTGGGGATCAATATAACACTTTCACCGCCGATGGATCCTACGCTTCAAGTTTTGGTAGGCTAGCGTCCACACCAGTCACTTCAAGCGGGGCCAAAGCTGATCGAAGCAGTCTACTGCGATCGCTTTCGTGCGGCGCTTGTGGAGTGACCTGTGGTTGCTGTGCCATATTTGAGGTGAGGTCGTCTGACATTGCAAGCCACGGCCTGAGCGCTTCTTGCAAGCTGGTGGTGTTCTCATGCGGTTATTAATTCTACTCGGAGATGAAACTCATTTTGCAATCAGATAAAAATGATAGTGGAGGTGGATTTTTATCTCGCACTTGCGGCACTTGCATCGTGTTAGCAGCTTTAAATAATGCTCTGCAAAATGTTCTTAATTTTTGTCAAAGCTTGAATTATGTCTATGTATATTGGCATTAGCATCAACACATATCTTAGAATTTACAGTGAAGGCATTACAGCTGAAACTATTAACCGCTTATGTGCTGACCATATCTTGTTTAATGCAATCAAAATGGATTATGCTCGTGTTGAACCGGGGCAAAGGTGTAAATGAACCGCTTGGTGTTATTTCTATGAAACATATTGTGATCCACTCAGGATGGTTTACTGACCATTGTGTCTGTTTTATCTGCACAAGTTCAGAGCGCTAAACTTGGCACGAATGGCATGGCGCTAAGCAGGCGTCAATTCTCATTGGCATAGGCAAAGGTGCTGACCGTTAAATTACAGCCAGCTTCGACTTTTAGATCGCCATGATAGCACTCTGGGCGGCACCAGCGGACAATGATTGAGGGTGGGTGTGGGGAGGGGAAGGAAAGTAGGAGACTGGGATGTCTTAGGTTTATTACATTTACCATGCCATACGTGTTAAGCACATATGGCATGGTACGGCCGTAGCTACGACGGATAATATATATACATATATATATATATATATATTAATATATAACGTGAATATATGCATATATATGTTATAATATATCATGTGTATACCAGCGTAGCGAACCAGATCGGCTCCCGCCAGGCTGGCGCCCATCCGAGGACAGCTGACGGGCCGACTTTTCCGGTTATGCATTACTGAGGTTAGGGAGCGCCCCGTCTCCGTCAGTACGCCTTCCACACAATGGTAGTGGATACTCTATGGAGGTGGGGCCATGGGCCAAGGGGATTCGCTAAGCTCTTTTTATTCCTGACAGAGCTACGCTTCGTTACCGTCCCCCTCTCCACATCCCTCGGCCTTCCGCTTCCGCCATCCCTGCAATGCGGTCTTCAACGCTTTGACCCAATCTTAGCGCTCATTGTCTGGATCTTGGAACACCTGGCTTTTTTCTTTGATCTGTGAATATATGGCTACGTTTCCTACGTCATGTTTCATACTGTCCACGCCCATGCACCCTATTGCACCCCCACCTTACATCCTCCGACACCACTCCCAACGTTCCCGGCTCCTCCTCGCCTGAGATGCCTCGGTCTCACGCGCGGTCACCCTGGGCCCACATTCAGTCCCCCGACCCGATTTCCACGCGTCATCCTCCAGCCTCACCTCAGATCCCGTGGCTCCACCGCCGATCCCTCCATCCTGACCCCACCTGCTGGGCCCCTCCCCTCCCCTGACTTTTCGCGCCGCTCGCCGGGGGCCCACCCGCCGGCGGAGACACGCCGCCAAATCCTGGCGCGGCGCTGCTCGGCGGCCGGCCGCCGCTCCATTGCGGTCTGTACGCCGCTGCATTATTGAAAATTATGTGATGGGGACGGGGCTAGGTCACGCGAGCCGCAGCCCGACCACTTAGAGTCGGCGCCGGCGGCGGCGGCGGCGGCGACGGCGGCGGCGGCGGAGGCGGTTCCGGTCTGGCCGGGGGCGCCCGCCCCCGTCAGCCGGGCTGCGACGCTGCCGCGGGCGGCGCCCGGCCGGCCGAACGTGTCGTTGATCGCGTGGCAGCAGCCCGTGACCGGCGCCGATTGGCCCGGCCACTTAGCGATCAGATCTTCACTGAGCTGAGCAGCCGGCGGCGGCGGCGGCGGCGGCGGCGGCGGCAGCGGAGGCAGCGCCCGCGGCCCCCGTCCGGGGTCCGGCCTCTCCGCCACACGCCACGCTCGCCGGGTCGCCAGGCTCGTTAGAGGATGCTCTGGCTTGGCAACCGGGACCTCGCACCCTTCCGCCCTCGGAAACAGTGTCGCACTGCGGTGCGTGGTCGATTCTGGTGCCGTCTCATCGCTAGAGACGCTCTGAGCTCCCACATCCCCAATCACAGAAAATCACTGATGCGCTCCAGTCAGAGCCTGACATTCCTGCACAGCGACGCTGCGTTATTCCGTCGCAGCCACGGCCGGCATCGATCTGTCAGACAAAGGTTTGACGTCCGCGCGAAGGCCATTCGACAGGCCGCAGAAAGTTCGGCGCCGATTGCTGCGGTCGTCCCGCCCGTGGCGCGTGATCACGTGCCACCGACGGGGCATGCACAGCTAACAATGCAGCCAACACCCCCTCTCCATTAAAGGGAAATAAATTCGGCATGAAGGCGCTGTAAACTTAAACAATCGGCGGTAAAGCATGCCGGCGGCGAAGCGGCGCGCCGCCGGGAGCTCACTGGATGGTGCTGCCTCTGGCGGCCGACGGCTGAACTGCCAAGGCCGGGGGCTGACGTCAGGCATTCCACTGGAGGGAGCACCGCCAATTCGAGTAGTCCAAGTAGAGTGGCCTCGTGGCTCTCTGATTGAGAAGCCGCCAAGGTCGCCCGTGAAAAAATGCCTTGGCCAGATGTCAATCCACCTGAAAGCTATATGCCGCTGGTGGTCATACCGAATTAATTGGGGTTTGTTTATTTGTGAATAATCCATCTCTAGATTAATTTAATTGCAGGACCCATGGCAACTATAAAGGTGGCACAAACATGGGATTATAATGCACAGTAGACTCAGTTTGAGCATGTGCGAACACCTAGACAATGATTTAAAGGCAAATAATTGCGAAATGGCAGAGATAATTGAGTTGCAAAACCACATCGAGTGATGAACGTTTATATTTCATGGTCATATTTCATAACCAATGATCACCGGGAAAGTAAAAAAAGCCATACATTGCTTTCAGATGCCTATAGATTCAGGTTCTACGTCAGTTTGTTATCGCAAGGGTTAAATATGACGGCACTACGCATGCCATGAAAGAACAAAAAATATATCATAGAAAATATCGGATACAAATGTGCATATAGGTGCAGTACAATGTAGTCTTCGTCAATTAGATACCGTTGATAACATTGCAACTTTTAACGAGTACTTCTTATTCAGCAACTCGGACCTGTGCATTATTTACTGTTCAGACAGGCTGCTCGCAAGAGGCAAATAATTTTTCGGTGGGTGTCTTTTTATATTTACTAGATAACAGCTGACTGTAATTGCTCCTATAAAAGCCGCCGAACCCTTTGTAAATCCTCTGCCACACACAAGCACTGTTCCATAACTGCTAACTGATTGCACTCCATACAGTTGTTCACGCCAGCGCCAGTGGATAAACGCAGGTCGAGCTGACCACAGCCCCGGTGCAAACTGAGAAAGGCTTGGCAAAATGTGAGAAAAGTTCACAAAATAAAGTTAATATTCAAGTGTCCTTGGGTCGGGCGGAACGGAGCATGGACTCATTTGTCAGCCACCTGTAATTTAGCATGCATCCAAAAATGAAATGCTGAATTGCAGAGATTGGGCCTATTTTATTTACCGCAGCGTCGAAAAGCTTTTCGACCACCAGCACTCCAATGCACAAGCGCAGGAGTACCATTTAGTTCTGGGCTCTCCGATTGGTCTTGTGCGCTTAGATACCAATTGTATGACAATTTGGCAGTTTGCACTTCTTGTGATATACAAATGCTCAACCTTTTCACACCAAGGATGGGAGAGGAATAATGCTAGCCATTTCATTTTAGACACTGTGCACTGCCCTGTACTTACACTGCTCTGTACTTTGATATTAGCTACTAATCCATGCACTTCTTTGCTCCTTAGTATAGTAAATCTGTCGGGTAAAAAACTGCACAGACATTTTAATCGTCGTGCAAATTTGGGCAGTTGTCCAATGCTGCTAGCCGTTTGGGTACCTGGCCTAATTAGCGCGGACATTACATGCATATCTTAAATGACTGTTATCCGCATTTGTTAATGTCGAAACTTCAAACACCAGTTTCGGGTGTTCCTGCGTTTTTTTCTAGGATAAAAGCTTACCAATCTCGCAAAAGTCCCTCGAAAGTCATCAACAAACATCGTCAAAATCCGTAAGTTCTTACCATTTGCTACGTTGGTTTCAAAATCAAGGTTAATACCATGGATAAAATGGATCAATCAATCACCACTGTAACACCTGGAAGCGTGCATTCCAAAATGTTCTCGCACGTTCATAGATATTCATGCATTATCATATCGTAATTCAGATGCATTAAGCTGGTACCAATCAAGTTAAGTCAAGTTAACATGGTGAAATAAAGTCCACAGATCAGCGCTCTGACAATGTTAGACTTGACATAAAGCAATTGGCATGCACTGGGCAGTCTGCGGATGCCACCACAAATGGTCTTTTTGGCGAGCATACAAGCTATAAGACGGCTCCCGTAGAAGCTGGCATGGTTGATGATACATTCACTGAACCTTTTTATACAACATAACGTCCGAGATCATGTCAGCTCACCAAACTGTGGTGTCATGTTTGGGGCTTCCAGGGCCACGTACCCACAAAATATCGCTTCTTGTCATTCATTGGCAAAAAACCCGCTTTTCGACAACAACGTGGCATAGGCTAATAGTGAAGGATCATAGATGCTTTGTTGTGAGTTTAAGAAGCTTTCAGCTGCTGAGGCTATGTAGCGTCGTTTGCCTCTTACCCCGGCAGGAATGGCGGACACGGCGGGAAATCGGGCCCCAAACCTTGGACTAACTTATGCTTGCTTTGTTTTACACACACAGCTTAACCACCGCACTATCGTCACCCGACCATTCGTTCCGTTATGGGTACCTCAAATACCTTTACAGGATCAAATTAGGTTTTTGGCTCATTATGGCTTCGTGGGCCTCAGAGCGGGTTTAACAACCGCTGACCTTGAGATCTGATTCAACAAGTATCGCCCCACGATTAGAAAAAGATACAATGTATAGGCCTTCCGTTTCCCTGTTGGCCTGCTCTGAAGGGTTGGTGGTTAACCACAATAAACCGAACGAGTGTCGTTGGGATGCCTGATAACGGGTTACATTTTTTGTGTTGTGGCTCTAGCTCAGATTGAGACTCACTGGCGAGAGGCTGCTTATCACCTCCCCTCGTCAATGACGCGAGCGAAACAGATCACCCCCGGCGGCAGTGTAGGGATGCCAACCACAAATGGTCTTTTTAAGGAGCAGACGAGCCTTAAGATGACTCTCATAAAAAGCCGCTGGCATGGTTGATGATACATTCATTGAGCATCAACACTGGCCGACACGTAGTGCGTTACCAACTTCGACGTCACGGAGGCTGTGCCGCCGCCCCCCCCCCCCCCCCTGCCCCTCCGACTGCTGATCCCACACTCGGTGAAAACACACGGCGTTAGCCCTGTACGTGATTTACATGGTTTGCCATTCGGTGAACTCCCATGAAGATGATCTTTCAGGCAATTCAAACGAGATCAACCCACATTTTGCCGTCTCCGCTAAGCCCTGCGTATGTCTACACTGTGCAGCTGAAACAAGCCAAAGCATGCCGCGATACAATGTGCAGTTGAAACAAGCCAAAACATGCTGTCATATAGCGTGCAGTTGAAACAAGTCAAAGCATGCTGCCATGTAGCGTGCAGGTGAAACAACCCAAAGGACGCTGTCATATAGCGTGCAGTTGAAACAAATCAAAGCATGCCCCATATAGCGTGCAGTTGAAACAAGCCAAGGCGTGCCGCCATTTGCTCTAGGGGATGATGTGGAGTCACCTGAGGTCATCCGGGACTTGCCGTAATTATGACCCTAGATAGCCTTGCACTTAAAATCTTCATGAGATTTACGACATCAGCGGTATGCTGTCAAAGGTCTAATATTACTACTTAACCTTTGATGGCTACTGCTCAATCACTGAAACAGCTCAGTCACCCTGTATCGAGATGTTTGTATTATGGGATGAGTGCACGTATTTCTGTTGTAACTCGTCTTTTTTCTTGACTTGTCAGTCTGTTGAACCAGATAACGTTGAGGAAGATTGTAGGCTTCGACGATGTTCATAATTTGACTGTCTTACATTTTCGGAATCACTTGACAACACCAGATGTTAGCAAAGCCGAGGGCTTAAATTACCATGCTTTTGAGGCGTCATGCTTTGGGGCGTCATGCTTTTGGGGCGTCCGGATGTCATGCAGATAACTGCGGATTAGCATAAGGCCTGTGATGGGGCGTGGATAGCATGACGTCATGAAACTGAAAGGTACTGTTGGAGCCCAATGATATTTGAAGGATTAAGACCTTGCACAGGGTTCAGCATGTTTGAGGAGCGCCGATTTTACACATCACTGCTCTGCAGAGTTTGGAGAACTAGATGGTAGCTCAGTTACCTGGAACAAGCAAGCTAGACTAACACCATTTGAAACACTTATTGCGCAATGATGCCCTTACAGCATAAAACAATGCTATAAAAACCCTAGGGTTTTTTGTGTTGTTGTTGGACATGTTGTTGAGCATGTTGGAGAGCTAATAACACCCTTTATTGCTCCAAAGACGCACCACATTGAGCTAAGTCATGTGTGTCAAACAAAGCTCTCCAATCGTGACAACCTCAAACATTAGGTCTCTTCTGATGACCAGAGGTCATTTCCCTGGGTGGTGCGATCCTTCAGTTCAATAAATGTGAGACTCCGAAAAATATATGGCATGCCTTAGTAGTCTCTGCAAGACGCCAGTAAGGTCCACAACTCATGAAATTTGCATTGCCAGCGTCCCTACTAATGGGTAAGGCACTAATAGAATGACTGCTCTGAGAACTCAAGGCACTTTCACCGAGCGGCAATAATTATATCATATTTCTGTCCAAGCCATGAACCCTAGCACTGGACTGGTAACGCCGAATAGTTGCCCAATCAGATGCGGCTGCTACGTATAATGCGAAACATCAACATGTCTGCTGTACATGCTGAACCGGTTCTGTAATGGCCAGCAATGGGGTGCTGGTGGCGATTTAAACCGCATCAATCAGGCTCGAGGTACTAATCTTCATCCCACAATCAGCTTATCTAAAAATGGCGTACTGGCCAGGGAGGAAAATGTTTGTCAGTGAACTCTGTGGACATTTAGGCAGCCATTCGTATCAATATATCCACTAATGCATCCATCCAGCATTCATGCATAGTGTATGGATATTGAGAACACTTACAGTATGAGACCACTTAATGAATAAGGAATATACATTGTAGCAGAAGCACGTGATGCTAGGAGACAGAAATATACACCATGACCATGTCACACATTTTGTAAAATTCAGAAGTGATTTTCGTCACATGAAGCGTTTACGACTTGCGTTGACGGTGCCCCACTGACGATGAGTCCTATGGGGGCGCACCCCACTGAACATGTTTTCCCGCAGACATGGCTAAGTGATCGTGGCCTGAGCGCGACGGGTCGAAGTGCGTGTATGAAGTCGACATACAGGGTGTTCCATTTGAAATGCCAGGCTTAAAAGTGCTAGCAAGGGTACTAAAAATGGGCCAAGCACGCGCTATCTGGCAAGCATCGTTGAAATTAACCGGAAATTCAGACTGGTATCTTTCGCGCAATCATTCTTTTCTGGGGGCTAGAGATGCAAACCATCGTCCCCGCGCTAAACGGCTGAACGTGTCATTTGCAAGGTGCTGGTAGGTGAAGACCAAGACAAAAACAACAAATGCATGCGTCCAACTGTTCAAGTATCTGTGATATAAAAACTAGTTTGATGTAAGTTTCCATGAACATCCCGGCCTTTCTAAAATTTACATATAAAGTTAAACACCCTGTAGTTTAGGCTGAGCATGGGCATACATATTGCATTGTTTACATTGCTACCCACGTACATTGTTGGGTGCCTTGCACACTTCTAAGCCACTCTCAAGAAAGCAGGGTTTTAATATGGGCTTGTTAAGGTGCACACCTCACTGCGTCCTATCGCCATCAAATGATAATTTGGATCTCTGTTGTCTTGCGTGCACAACGTTTGGTTCGCTGAGGTCGTCAGAATCGGAATTCAACTTTGCCATTCAATGGATCATGATGTCGCATGCGGTTCAAAGCGAAACTGGAAAGAGTTTTTGACGCGTTTCTTCTAGTGGAAGTTACGCATGCATTTATTCTATTCGGTAGCGCCTTTGTGGAGCAAGCTTCAAGCATGATTCGGTACATGCGACATCTCCTTACACAAAACGTCGGCTCACGTGCCAGAACAATGTGCGATGCATGCATGCCCAAAAACTGAAAGTCTGAGAAACTAAAAATTCTGCCTTCGTAAATATATATTCCAAACCTCTGGAATGAGTTCATTTCTGGGATCCGCACCAACGCTAAGTAGAGTTTGCTGCGTAAGCCTTGGCCGAATCATTCGATCGTTGAATTCCGGGGAACGCCAGAATTTTGCGGTGAAAGCTGAAAGAGCCACAACGTTCGGCCCGGCATGTGCTGCCCTCTGACGTCATCAGACCCTTAGCGCAGTAGCTTCCACAGGCCGCAGGCCATCCCAGTCAAGGGTGAGCAACGCGAACCTAGGTCCACTCGATTCCACCCTACTTTGGATGAATGAATCTGAAGACAGGTGTTGTAGCCAACTGAACTATCGAAACGGAGATATTCATGACAGACTAACGGATATGAGTCAGTTAATTCCTGCATTATACTTAACCACTTCCATAGATGTGTAACTTGCTAAGAAACCGACAACTCGGTCTGGTTCAAACAACAAAAGATACTCCTGGACTGTACCACCCCGGTATCTAACTATCCACCCAAATCAGCATCGTTGAAGTGCTAGATGCGTTTATTGATCGTAAGCCATGCGACTGATCAAAGATATAAAGCTGCATGCTGCGAGACGACGACGAGCGTAACATCTCGACAATCAAACAATACGTTGAATGCTTTGGAGACACAAGTGAGGAAAAACCGACTGCTGAACGAGGATATCCAAGGCTGGTGCCTGCAGAAATGATAAAAACAGACTTAGATGGTTTAGTGCGAGCGGTTTCCATTGCCGTAAGCGGATAATTCATAATATGGTGTTACAGTCGATAATTTCAATACATGTCGTAACATGTAGCTACAGTTACATGGAGTTCGAATTTTATGTAAATCTGTTCACCTGAAGGTCTTTGATGCCATCTCAGGTGACCCGGGTTAGCTCAGTTTAAATGAAAAACATAATATGAATGCTGTCGTACAATATGCATGCTGTCCAGAGAAACTTTTCATACACTGCAGATCCATAATTACTTGTACCAGTTGCACCACTGAGAATTGAATTTCATAAGCCCGTGTGAAAAGCATGGTTGTCTGACGGATAGCATCTCAAATCTTTATACATGTACGCATGAAATAAACTTCGGAGGCAGAAACGGCTTCCGGCGTTCGATTGTGTGACACTGTAGGATGGTACAGGCATTTCTGGTCTACCATCGGTTCGTAACGCAAACTGTGATCACACCGGGAAATAAAGTCGCGATAGAGTACGCACAAGCATCGAACAATCTCAGGATCCATATCAACACAGCTTCGCTCCAGATGTCAGACTTGGCGTCACTACGATCTGATCTTAATTATGACACCGCATTCATCGTGGGTTTATGACGTACGTCAGGTTCTCACGCTGGATACACTTCCCATGACGCATTGACAGACTTGAAACATGCTCGGAAACGACTGTGACCCGGTTCTGGCATGGCCTGAGATTAATCAAACTTTGCGTTTCTGCTCAGGTGCTTAAGTGTTTCACACAGGTGTCTTTGAGATACTAGAGCACAAGTGTCTTATGGTTTCCGTTCCACATTTGTGTGGTGTCTATAACTGAGGTAACCATTTGCATGATAATTCCCTGCAGTTCACACATGTTCTTCTTAAAACCTAAAGTATTTTTGTCTTTGAGTTTGATGCCTGTGAATTTGTACAGGCTTTATGCGCCCATCATGGTAAAGACACCCAGGCATGCATGTTGTCATATCGGCACCATGCGGATATCCCAGCTCATTGGCTGTGCTGTGCTCATGGCCATGAAAAATATGATCACTTCATTTGTGTTCGCGGTAACACAGCTTTCAAGCGTCCCAACGGCAGAAGGCTTGCAGTCAGCTACTGGCTGCGTGCCCTGGTTGCGGATGGCGTTTTGCCACAGATAAAACAGACTTTTGGACAACTTCTAGATATGGCCAACGTGAGGCTGAGTATCGAATAACTGAACAATAACACCTTAGCCGAAAATGCAATTGCATGTTAGGACGATGCCTTCACGGAAACATATGTCAGAACACCACGTGGAAAGGCCAAAATGCACGCACATAGCGTTTGTACGTTGAATTCACATGCATAAATCAACAGCGCCACCTTGCGGCGTTTAGAAATACGACAAGCGAGCCACGCCGTCCGCTACAGCGATAAGTCTGTCACGGCAACTCTGGCAGCGACTCTGGCGCCAGAAAAAGGTCCTACGACGTAATCAAAAGATGATGTGTTGACGAGCTCATTTACCATTAGTGAAATTGTATTGTTTAGAGGAGTCTTTTGCATCGAAAGTACACCAGCCGCCAATAGTTGCAAATAAGCTGTTTCCACCTGATGTTTGCTTCGATATCTTCAAATGTGGAACAGTACCTCCTCCCAATTTAAAACAGTAACGCCAGTTTTAAATCGCTCTAACCATTTTTCATGAGCTGGAATGCAAGCACGCATGCAGCGTTAGCTTGCGCTGAAGGAAATGTTATGTCAATGATGTCGATGTAAACTATCATATTAAATCAAATGTAACACTTAACACGACATGAGTCAAAACAAATCTGATATATGAGGCAATCGATGACGCAATCGGCAGTTCAATCCTCCAAGCAATTGCTTTAGCTCCCGATCATTTCAATTAAGGTGATTACACCGCAATTGACTTCAAAACAAAAGTTAATTACGAAATAAACAAATTGACGACAAACATGCGAACCGGAACGAAGACAGTTATTGCCAAGTTAGAGCAACTGAACTCAACAAGCATAAAACAAATTATGTCGAACTAAATTAGCTAAAATTGCGCTAGCATCTCCTGATCAAAATGCATTGTTTCCAAACCGTGGCTTTTTACTCTGTTGTAGTTCTAAAAATTTCCTGCAAAACAAATTGCGGAGGCTTTTTTGTAGACCACATCCCTTTAAAGGGAGTGTCCGAGATCTATATGGGGTTCCATACCGAAACAGTCATCTTAAAGACCTTTTGGTGCTGTTCCCAACTCTGCCTTTTTCAGACCTAAGCCCCTCTAGTTTCTGAGCTACACGCCCGCGAAAATGGGGAACGGGATATCGGGAGAGTATTTCAAAGTCAACTTGGCATTCATGACGTCGTAATAATGCCATTCAATCCTGACATTCCATAAGTCATGCGGCGATCAAGGCCAAGACAAATAAAGTTGTAGTGGCTTTTACATCTGGCCTTCGTGAGCACGATTCCCAGATATGACGGCTGTGAATTGGCTCTCAATCAATATCGTGTAGGGTACGATGGCGCGATGAAGCCATGACGCACTGAAGAGTATATCTACTTAACAGAGAATGGCGGTGTTTAGAACAATCTTTTCCACTGAAAAGTACACCAATATTTACTAGTGAGCCTGTTTCATCAAACCTGATGCTTGCTCCAATGCCTTCAAATGTGAGACATTTCCTTTAAAGGGATTACTTTACGGATATCCTAAGTGTCAAAAATAAGCTCGTTATCAAATATCTAGAAGATTTCAGTATAGCTTCCTGCTTCGTAGCGCAACTGTTTTGCAGGTCGACCGCTCGAAACGCTTGAATAAATGTGCGATGCAAAGATCCAGCTTTGACCCTTTTTTCGGGCAGGCGTTTCCTGTTGTCTGGGCGACGTTTCCACGCTTCGCGTTGTCTGGGCGAGGGGACGGATTCCGCTGTACCTGAAATCCTGGCAGCTACTGGACCAGTTTTGAAAAGCCAAATAGGTGTTTGATTTCTCGCGACGAGATCTACATTTCTAGGAAAGAAAATTCCAAAATTATATTATACCGTGGCAACAGGAGAAACAAAGCAACATGGAGAGTAGCATGGTTGCAGAATTAATCAAACTAAAGTAGATTCCTAAATATTAACTTCAAGACTGAATAATGCCAAGACTTTAAAAGCAGAACATCCATGGGCGTTGCCACGGGATGCAAAATGGGTCGATAGCAAAGGCTTCGCAGCAGTTTAATTGAGTACGTGCGAAGCAAATAAGTTTTATCAGAAAAGAAGGTTAAGATTTTGGAAGCCCCAAAATGTAGGCATAGGCTTCAAGGTGCCTATTGGGCTGGTGAAAAGAGGAAGCTAAGTGAGCAGTAATTACTATTGGTGACCAGAATGTTGCTGTGCGCTGTGAACTAATCGTGGTGTCTGTATAGCAGGTGTGGACATGTGCCATAAGCTCATCCAGTTTTTAAAAAGCGGTATAGGGAAATGAACTTGAGTTGCCTATTGCCGCGGACGTCAGCAGAGGGCCTACCGTTGGTAACGAAGATCTTTGTGCAGTGCAATGTTATGTTATGTTATACCCCCCGGCACATAGCCAATGTTATACCCTCTTTTTGTTGCTGTATCTTCTTCGGGCAGTTTAAGATGTTTACTGCACAAAAGTAAATATGAAATGCAGCGTTCCATTTCAGGCCTTTCTGTTTCGGATGATGTGAGGCCCCTTACTAATTAATATCCCTGGAGTCACCTCTGCGCAAAAATGTTCCTTTTCGTTTATTCGTCTTTACATGAGTGTGGCAGAACAGAACAGATCGCAAGACGTCAAGCATTTTTGCATGAAGTCGAGTGTGCAGTTTTGGGAAAATCGCCATATTGGCATGGAGCCAAATTTCGATAGAGGTCCCTCCCCTTACTGGACCCTGCAACTCCGACTACCCAGCCCATGTACTCAAATTTTGGCACAATGCGTAGCCAAGAGATTTATTAAGTCAGAAGATTGCAATGGCCTGTTCCAAACCGTTTCAGAGAAACCAGTAAAAATAAAACAGAGGATGGTGCAGTTACCCCGCCCGGAAAAGGGTTGATATGAACCTCATATATAGGCCTATAGGCTGTTAAACCGGCACATTGCAGGCCTACGGGCTCAAAAGTGGCACCTCTTAACCTTAACCTTAACCTGGCACCTTAAAAGTGGCATGGATGATGTCAGCACAAATGACCATATGTGATTGGCACATCGGGCAGCAAGGGCCAGTTACCGAGAAGCGCATTGGTTTAAGTTTGAGCCAGTGCGTAGATCATTGATGCTCCGTTTTCCAAAGTCAAAGTGCGCTGTTTTGAAATGTGCTACTTTCACACTATGTTACTTTCATAACGTAGAGAACTGGTAGTACCGATAACATCACACGTATCTGATCTAATGATTAGTGAAAATTACAAAAAGGTGGCATGCTCTCTTTAAGCCACTCAATGTTTTACGATACATTGCCTTCCCCATGGCTGATTCATTCTTTCCGGACATCTGTCTTTCGACAATCGCCTTTTCAAAGAGAATATTGCTTAGGGACGATAACGTACTTAGCGAATGATTCATGACGCCGCCTTCACCGCCTTGCTGCATTGATTGCATGCATGATTCAGCGTGGTTTCGCGAGGCTCATTGCAGGTGGTGCATCAATAAGTGTCAGTACAGATGCCACAACTGTTCCCAAATCTGAAACACCATCAACATTGTGGAGAGTGGGCCAAAAACACCACAACGGTACATGCATACACATCTACGCAATCTCAAAACTTACCTGAGCTGCAAGCATAAATATACGCAATCAAGAGACCGATATGTAGTTATCAGATCTGAGACCTGTAGATAACGTTTCCTGGCATGTGAAAGGAACCAAAGTCTCACAGCAGAATGGGTGTGTGCCCCTCCTCACTTTTGAAGTAAGACATAGCGTTGGCGTGCAGCATCGCTTGAATAAATAGCCACGCTTCCTTTTCCCCTCTCTCGCAGTTTTCACTGCTTCCTTCGCCTTGGGACCCAGGTGAGGGCGACCGCGCATCCCCCGGAGCTTAAGCCGTCGCGCACCGCATGTAAATCTAAAAAATGTAAACCACACCGCTCCCTTGTGAGAGCACCTCCGGCACTAAAAGTAAGCAGTTTAAGGGTGCCGTTAGTTACGCCAGGCAGCCAGCGCCGCCCCGTGTCGTCACTCCCCCCGCCCCTCCACACATGTGCCGGGTCATATTTCAGCTGAGCCTCCTCCCCCGCCGCCTCATCGTCTAAAAGCGTACACTCATCCGCCGGCCGCGGTTGCCATTTTCGAAACGCTTGGATGTCCCTCGCTGATGCCAGAGCGTCACGAAACTGGCCCAATCTTGATTTTGCTGAGTGAAAAGGGCCATTTTGCCCGGTGTTGAGCCTGAGGCGCCGCATTCGAGCGGGCCGCGGAGGCCGCGCGCGGTCGGCCGTGGCGCGCGGCCGAGCGTGCTCGACCGCCCGGAGGCAAGACAGGCCTCTATTGTGGTCGGGAGAAAATAACTTACGATGCCTTTATGGCGGTGTTTCACTGCCCGGCTCGTGACCCTCGCCGGCATTGTTGCTTTGTGTAACTGCATCTGCCGTATCGGTGGCTGTCATTGTTCTTCGGGCGGTGATGGAATCATTAGGCCGTTTGGGTGCTAATAGCCGAAAAATTAGATCGGGTTTGGCCTTGGGCGCTGGTATTCTCTTCGTCAATGAGCCGTAGACTGGCATATGGTATTCGTTGCCCCATTTATGCCGGGTTTCTTCCAGCAACAGTCTTTCAGTGGTCCTTTGAAATCGTGTACCAAGTAAACGGGAAATGAACGGGCTTTAACTATGACTACGGGCCTTTAAGCATTTGCATTGCGCCCTTTGAGTAACATTTTTGGCAGTGCAATGCCGATGAACTCGGAGTCAGTGTCCTAAGAAAAAGACATATATCATGCTCAATTTAAAACCAGTAATTCAAATCGATCATAAAATAGCTGGGGTGGTGTATTTCTGCATGGAGTTTAGGCAAAAGTATCGCATATTATGAATGCATAACTGGTGAGAAATCATGCCAGGTCTTTCTCTCTCTCCCTCTCTCTCTGTCTCACTTTCTCCGCAAGCGCATCGCAATTATACGCAACCGTTATACGTTTGCTAAGTGCCTATTGTGGGAATCATGTCCTATTTATGTTTGCGTAAGTCCCAGTATCAGCAAGGATCAAGCAGCCCTAACACCCAGACCACAATTCACAGACCAGAACTCCACAGCGCCACAATTCGCAGACCCTCCTGCCTTCCATCACCACTAGTACCAGCAACGATTCCATGAAGCGTTGTACCCGAATGAGCCCAGCCAAACTGCACTGAGCGCTCCCGTTCGCCAGCTGCGGACAAGCGCTCGCCGTAGCGGCGCGCCCCCTGCGTCGCCGGGTCTCCGCCACCCCCTCCCGGAGGGTGGGAGGGTGCCAGCGGCGTCCGTCGCAGTGTCACTCAGGTCGCCACTTCGCCACCATGTGCCCCGATAAAGCGCGCACCAGATCGTAAACAAGACATTAAGTGGCCGGCGCCTGGTCCGAAGGGAGTATTTAGGGGCTCAATTACGAGAAATCAGAACTGAGCCCCACCGATGGAACTGTAAATCTAAGACTTCTATTTCTGCGCGGCCTGGACCGCCGCGTGTTGTCTGCCGACTCCGTGCCCCCAGACGTTATGAATCACCAGTGCTGTCGCCGCGCATGACTCCCAGAGTCATGACTCCCAGGCAGGTCAGAGTTGGCCGGGGACGGGACATCTGGTCTCAGCCGAATGCCAAGAACGTTGGACGGCTCTAATTAGAAACTGCGGAACGAATCAGGCGGTAGGGTACAATGAGGTTCACACCACATCACACTAGGTGATGCTTTTCGGCGCCGTCCAAACATAGAAGTTGGCGACTGGGCAAGATTTGCACGTGGCATGAAGTGATCCCCTGAATATGATTTCATTGGCGAATAAAACTCCATTGATAAATTGTGCCCACGGGGCATTGACTGCTGGGATGTTTACACCCAAAGTTGACGCCCTTGTGTTTGATTAATCAGCACGGGTCCTACTTCTGTTAGTGGAGTCATTAAGAGAGTCCTCATTGCCGTGACACACCCGTTGCCAGGATCGTCATTTGCTTCTCACTGCAAACAACGGTACATGAAGTTTGGTATCGCACATACATAAGTTCTGCCCCATTGATGCTTTCTTCTCAAGTACGTTTTTACTTCTGTACCTTCATTTGATCATCACGTGATGAGATACCCCAGGCAGTTCCGTTTCTTGCCGCGTTTTTTAGACCGAGCTCCAGACAATCATTTGCTCGCGCCGACAGCCAACGCCGTGTTCCCGTAGCGTCTCCGCCACGTCAGCTACGCCGCAGTGAAGCTGTCGGACGCCTGAGCCCCTGTCCGGGCGCACGTGATCGCAGTGCCATCCATCACGAGCTTCGAAGCGGTTACAGGATCTAATGGGCCTGCCCTGTACAGCGCTTGCAGCAATATAGACACCCGTGAGTGGCGACCTATTGCGCTTGAGAGTGGGCCGCGCCAGCCAATTGGCGGCCGCGAAAGCCGCAGTAACGACAGTCATACATTGCCGATGAGGCCGCCTGCATGCGACTGTGGCTTTTTATCCGGCCTGCGCTGTGCTCGAATCTCATCCGTACCGTGATAACGGCTAATATATCAGCGATAATGGTGGACGGCGGGATTTAGTGTAATTGAGAGATAACAGTGAGAAGGATCGATGTGACTTTTTCTTGCGGCGGGAAAATGGAGCCGACACGGCGCCGCGCGATGGTGATGGAGCCGCCGGGTTCCCGGTATAAGCGCCGTGCACGCAGTGGGCCGCCCGATCCGGCGTGCTGGTGGAGCGTTCCGCGCTGTTGACGCGGGAGGAATGTGCCGTCGCTTTGAAATATGCTAAGGTTGAAATGCGACTGGTGCTCTTGAGCTTGAAGAAATGGTTCGAAATCATTCGAATGCGTCAAAAGCGCCGAGCGGTGATCATCTAGCCAAATGGACGTCTTTCACGAGTGAAAACAGGAGCGAGAAAGTTTGTCCAGTGGTTGGAGATCATAGACAGTTTGACTTCTTCTTCCATGCACCACCATAAGCTTAGTGCTAAGTTTTCCCCAATGTTGGGACGACTCGAGCCAAGCAAAGACTTCCACATAACGTGATAGTTCCTGCACCTGTTGGTGTATGTCCCACATGTGAAATAAGTTTAAGGATTCGTCCCCCGCATATGAGGTTCGTGTATTCTTAAAATGTGTTAACACGTTACCATTCGCATGGATGGACATGTGATCAATTTGGCCCCTAAGTATTTTCCGAAGTCATTTTCAATTGTTGTGGTGAACCCATGTCAAAATTTACGTAGCTGTCATGATTGAATTTTCTATTCTGTGGTGCACAAATAGCGCAAATCTTTCGAGGTCGCTAGGCTGTGGGAAGTCAAAATCCGTCCGTAGTTGTCAGCATTGTCTTAGGGGATTTCTTTATTTTGAGTTAGTTTCTCAGACAATCAGAAATAGACATTTTTAGCAATACTTAATTCTAATAAATTAGGTTTCTTAGACATAATCAAATTAGTACCTTGCATATTCCATTAATCTACGGTCAGTTATAAAGATCAGATCAAGATCAAAACCAACTGACTTGCTGACTGAAAAAGTTTATTTACGGGCAGTATTTGACGCTCCTTTTACATGTCATGGCAACAAAACGTCAATAGATTTCGTTTCTGGGCTCTATGTGTGTCAGTGGAGGATACCGACCTAAAATGGCATTGATCAGCCTTTTGCTTTGGCCAACTTGCCGCGTAAGGTAGTTCTCGATGTTGATTTTCAAGTCCAATATCGAAATGTCCTCCAATAGCTTTGTATCACTCTTAGCTTCTAAAGGTCAGATTTGGTCACAGACCTGAAGTGAACCGGAGAGACCTGTTTGCTCGAAAACGTGCTGTATGAGGAGGCCTGAGGTCACTTCGGACACTGATCTCGATTTTGTGGGTTACATCTCTCCCCTACGGAGCACGTCGTATTCAACCGACCATCTAAAGATGTGTCTACCATTTGCAAGCACGTATTCCGTCTTTTATAAGCATGACAGATGTTTGTGAGATTATCACTATCAGGGACACAAAGCAGATATATTACAAGGTTTTCATCTCCCTGATATTTTACCATCACCCCACCTGGCCTTTTCACTGGAGACGGAACTGAAACAGGTCCACCAGACTGATATACACTTACATAATGCACCCGAATCGCCTAATAGTTAGTAATAAAGCTCTTTTAATGAGCATCGGTATACTGCGAAGCAAGGCAGAAGCACGTATTGAAATGTACAGCACTGATTATATTCAGCAAGCCCAGTGAGACATGTATTTTGGAGAATATTTTAGGTTCTTGTTTGACTGCGCTTAAAGCAAAAAGGATATTTGTTAACAAACGAACATCTAATGATCATGTAAATGCACTTTACAGCGACCTTCTATCCTATTATCCACTGCTACTGACTGAGATATTCAGAGTAAGCGCCGGTCTCACCGTTTTCAACCCTCCGCAACTGACCCCATCTCCTTAAACCTGTAACAGCCATGTTTGGCAGAGTGATTCAAATCGAAACATTTTTCCGTCGCGACCGTCCAGTGTGTAGCGAACTAACCTCTCAGGCATCCTAGTTTTGCTTACGCTGGGCCGTTTGTAGCCCTCAATTTTGTTGGCTTGTGGCTGCACGTTTTGGTGGGTTAATATACGAACATGATGCATGCGTGTGAAAAGATATTGTGTGACGAGTGTAAGGCAAATCTTATGACGCCGAATTTTCTCAACTGAAAAATATTTGGGCTCCATCTTTGCCGTACTTTTGTCGCGATGATCACTGGTCATGATGCATCTGTCACCGTAAAATGCAAGATACCTCCCGTTGACAAGGATTCCTGTACTGGTATCATTCAAGCGGGACGGCATCTGCGGTACAATTATGCTTTTGAAGCGGTGTGAAGGACCTGGCTGCTACTCGACAGAGCGGAGGTCATCCCGCATTATTGATGATTATTTCATACCGTCGTGCACGATAGCATCTAACAGTTCATAAGTGCATGACTGAAATGAAATGCTCACGACTATTTCACTTAGGATGTTTATACCCTACTATAATTGCCGGCATAAGGCATGCATAATCGCATGCACCACTCCAAATAATCCCATACGTTACGTTTATGGTAAAATTGCAAGGTAATGTCTTAATCATCTGCATGTCTTGAAAACATCAAACGAAGCATTCTCATGGCGGACCATCAAAGGTGGGAATCATAATATTCGGCATGGCACGCCATTGGGCTCTCGGGTGCCTGAAGTGGCCGATGTTGTGTTAAAGCGAGTAACCACGGAATGTTCTGTTACGATGAGCTCTCCATTTCAAAGAAACCCCGAATCGGCCCCCCAAAAGTTAACTACTAGAGAAGACATGAAAAATATCGATGGAAGAAGACGTGTACACCGACTGCTCAGCGGCATGGACAGGCAAGCACGTGCTGTGGAATCTCGTCATAGAGGTAAAATCACAACCATGATGGAGCGTGACCCGTCCTCCTCCCCAAGCTGTTCCTAGTTCTTCACAAGTCATCTGAATTGCAAGGTCTAGTGCAGATAAACGCGGTCCACTTACGTAAACCAATGAATCCATGCGTGTGTTGCAAGCATCCACTTTCAAAACGTTCCTGTCAGCACGCGTGGTGGGAGATACATGCCTGCAAACGACCCCATCAATTGCTACCGCATCTCGTCGTAATAAGCTATTGCGCGCCCCTGGTCCCTAACGTGGGTTAGATCTGTTTGCTGTATAGACACCCGAGGCATCCAGACGTCTTTCAAATCCCGATACAACGTGTGCATTCCGACACCCTCAGAGAGCAGCTCTTGAGTGCCGTGTGTTGACTGACCAAACTGTAACATTTGGCCTAGGTATGGGGTGTGATCGATTGTAGTCAGTCTGCTGCTGCCAGTTCAGGCAATGAAGTAGTACATAACTTGGCCGGTTGGCACACGCAGCCCCCAGATATTTGTGTCCACACTGTTGGTCAATTCGTAGGTATCTACCTTTCTAATGATCCTCTAAAAAGTAATGGCACGTATTTACCTGGACATTACAGATCCATTACGAGAGTCTTCAAGTCCACTAAAGCCGCAAGAATGTTGTCGACAGGCCGCTATTACTTGACTTTCAGATGCTGTCGCGGCGCCGTGCCCCTTCTCGCCCGTGTCAGCATGCCCACTGTCTCCCGGGTGTAAAACTTTCAGTGCCGCATCAACAACTGGCGAGGGGCGCCGGCTGCTGGTCGGACCGCCTCATCTGGCGCTGACGACCGGCCACCGGTGGCCGCCGCCCTTTGCCGCGCTGTCGCCACCGCGGCGGCGGCCGTCGGCGCCATCGCCGCCATCGTCGCCGCCGCCCGGCCGGGCCCGCCGCGCCACCTCCCCGACCCCGCCACCCTTTGTCCCGGACGGCGGCCGCCGCGGAAACGAGTCCCGGACGAGCGCCGGACGAGCCGTGGACGAGCGCCGGACGGCCGGGTCGGCGCGAATGGCGGCCGGCGGCCAGCGCGCGTCGAGATTGCGGTCGCTTCCGGCAGGTTACGAGCCGAGATGATGTGCCGAGCGTGCCGGAACGGGTCGGATCCTGCCGATTCACTCGACGCCGGCCCTCAGGCCCGGCCGACGCAGATAAAACGCACCGACTGCTGATTGTTTCGGGGAACGCTGGCAGCTCCACAGGCTGGGGTGTCGGCCGGTGATGCGGCACGAGCTTGTTGATTTGGGGACATTCTTTTCGGTGTCGTATGGCGTTGGCTTCTGTGCAGCTGAGTCTTCTCTTCGAAGAAAATGCCTATGCGCAAGAAAGAGGGCGTTCTGCCAAAAGTGGCAATATTTCAAAACATCATGCAGGCATTTTGCATTCCGTTAGGTCAGGTAGAAGGCACGAAATCATGCTTAAATTGCTTTAAGATCCTGGACATCTGAACCCCGCGACCTCCGCTCACGCTTTAAAAATGGCATCCTCGTGGTCATCCTGGGGCAAGGAACGCACGGCCAACTACTTCCCTCCCCCATTCAGAAGTCGCATCATTATTTTTTTCATGATGGAACCCCGTTTCAATCAGCCATTACACCATTTCGAGGGGCACAAATTGGGCGCCGGGCTTGCGCATTCAGTCACTCTGCACGAAATGCTTGTAGTCATTTGGGCGGCGTTACCTCGCTGCACGTTCCGTCCACGGCGAGAGGTTGAGTACCCCAGCTGGTGGCCGTTCAAAGCATGCGCTGATGTCCGTCTAGCCTGAGCGGCGCTATCGCTGGCAGTTAATGGTGCATGAACGGAGCCCCGCCCAGCCGATATCGACTGGCTAACGTACAAGGTACTGGCTCGTTCATGCAAATCGACGCTCGTTTCGCACCATCTAATGAGCGAATTATCATGTGCATTTTGCAGCAAAATTGCCCTGCATGCACCACCGTCCCGAATGATAGGAGGTTCCTCATATTTTACGGGGAGATTACGATTTTTCAACACAATTGGACCGTTCAAAGGGCCATCAAGCACGAATGGTCAAAAAGGCAACTTTTTGAACAGCACTGGTCGGGAGAGAATACGTGCGTGTAGCAAGCCGGCTCCATCAGGCATGAACGAGCGCCAAGTCAATAAATGGACGCAAATCCTAAGGCCTGTCGGGAGCTTTGGGCCCCAACCTCATGCGGCGGGGTTCGCCATTCCCCTTCATCCGTGGTAAATATGCAGGCGACGCGGAGAAACCAACACGCAGGCGGAAGCTTTATTTGATTCCAGGCGAGGCTTGAGCGGGGTAAGCTTCCCGTTATGCGAGATGAAGATCATCATTTGCATGCATCACCGGCATCTAATTTGGTTTAGAAATGCGCATCGCAGCCATCTCATCTCGCCGAGTCCCCTCCAGTCCAATTTCATCCGCAATATCGTCAATTCCGGCAGCGGTGGCATCGCTTGAATTTTCTCCCGTGTTTAGAATTAAGCTGGCCGGGCCGGGGCGAAATGGAAGCCGAGCTCATTCCGCTATATGATCTCGCGGGCGTCTCCGGGGACCCGGCTGCGAGTCGCACGAAGCTCCCTGAAGATTGACGCCATGTTTTGCAGTCTGGCCGGGCCGTCTCATCGGCGGACTGCGACCGATGGCGGCGCCCGCGCCGCGCGCCTGCTGGAGGGGGACTCGGCCAGCTGACGCGGCGGTATGGCGGCCCGGACGGAGGATCAGCCACGTGCAGGTGTGCGTGGAAAACCAGAGACCGGTTTCATGCCGGCGAATGTTCATTACGCTGGTATTTAGGCGCGGCATTTAAGCGTGTACGTGTACCGGAAACAGTCTCGTCGTGGAGGTATAGGACGAATCGCTGCCTAGTTTCCGTCCCATGTGCTTATACGGTGCGACACAAAATGAGCATCAGTTGTAATTTCACCTTATGAAACGGCCCAAGCCTGAAACAGGCCGGGATATATGCTTGGTTTTAGAACGCCGAGTTGCAGCTCAGCGCGTCTTAATTTGTGCCCTGTGTGCTCGCAGATCATGAACCCTTGGTTTCACCAGCAATCGGTATTTTTAAGTGGTTGAGACGTCAAATAATGAAGTGAAATCGGCCCGTTTCCAGCTCACATGCTTACAAAGTGCGATTTAAGTACGTCGCAGGTTTTAGGACTACCATATCAAATTTCACACCGTAGATAAATGTGTTTTGTGAAATGAGGCGACTTTCGCCGGAAGGCTCTTCTTTACAACATAAAATATGTGATGAGTGCCAACGGGACACGATGAGTGAATTAAATGAAACAAAACTACGAAAAGAACAAAATACAGCGACCATGAGGCAAAACTGTGTTTCTAAAATCGTATCCTGCAGGATTAGGAATATGCTGAATGCATATACGAGTGTTTAGTTCGCAGGGCTTAGTCGACCGTCAAAACATCGTTTTTGTGCTTCGTGCACGGCAAATCGTGACATCTCTTCCTGACTCATATGATACTTTTTCACCAGCCGTTTGCTCTGCACGCTGAAATATTCAGCACAGTTTTGACTAAGCAGAGAATCAATGGAGGGCGAGCACAACTGCCATCCAACAGCTTTTATTACAGTGCTTTAGGCCACAGTGTAACATGTGCTGAAGAACAAGACGCGCAGGAGCAGTCTCCCCGCGCTCGATATTGGCTGCGATCCCAGACACTGTAGTTTTGGGGAGAAATATACGTTTTACCCGATAAAAAACAAAGTGGAAACCTAATTTTGTAGACCAGCTCTTTCAAGATGTTGAACGCACTTGAAGATATGCGAATATATATATATATATATATATATATATATATATATATATATATATATATATATATATATAATACGAAGAAAAAATAATAATACGAAGAGCCGTGAAACTTAGTAATTCGTTGCATCCGTCTACGACGAGCAAGGTAAAAACATTATGAGCTCTAGTTCCTTACCATAAAAATGGCCACAGAACACTGCAAAACTCCTGGAGAGTACCTGTTGTCAAACATTGCCTTTTGCGGCCAAAAGACGTTCATGTCCATAACCTCCACAATGTTAGGTGAATGTGTACATCATTTAAACTTGAACGATTTCGGTTGGATAGCTTCCTCAGTGCCAAGAGCAGCACCCTTAAGCGCAAAAGGTAATCCAAATTTCGCCCTCTCCTCGCGGATAAAATTGACTGTGAGAATGTGCCTCGAATCATGCATTTAAACCGGCATGTGTCGTGACTTAACGCCAAACGCGTTTTCCAGATATTCCCATCAGTCTTACTCCACAGGAAACTACATAGAACATTGTCAAAGCTGTCAATGACCACCAGCGAACACAAAGCATACCACATAAGGAATGGATGAGGATCTGGACATATTCAGCAGGAAGATAGGGAGAATATGGCAAGTTTTGGGCCAAGTACTTAAATTTCTAGATCACCCTATACCCATCTTTGCAGTATTCTGAAGCATTGTGGAAATATAGGAAGATGACAAAAGAGTATTAGCATATCAGTCGCATTCAGCCGCATTCAATGGCTTTGATAATGGGAGCAAATGCCCCATTGACTGCCTTTTGACCAGATGTCGTCGCAATTTATTTGTACCCCGCTTCTTTGATCCGATCATACAGCTAAAATTTCAAAAAGGACACCAAATCAACAACCCGCAACTTCAATGAGTGACTTTCTGTGTGTAACAGAAGTCCACGGCCTACTGTGCTCGCAGGTATTTGGATGGTTCGAAGGCTATAAATTTATACTTGAATGTGCACAATCCAATAATGGCCATGAATACCGCCACTGGTTACCAGTTCTATGGGCCTTAGCCCTCTCACACAATGGTAATGATGCCTTGCCCACACAGTGATTAAGATCCCCTGCCAAACGTTGGTTTGGCCAATGCCAGCAGCGAAACGAGCTGCATTCGAGTATCGAAAAAAGCAACAGCGCATTCGTCGGCTCAGTCGCCCTGCGCCAGACAATCACTATCGCATTAATATAATAGTTAAGCAATCATTATCATAGGTGAAAACACATTCCATGAAGAAGAAAACCTATAATTGTAGCTGCATTGTTAACTCGTTGATCTGTTCACGGTTAGAGACATGCGTGCTCTGTGTTCACTTGCATGCGTTTGCTGCGCAGGTGGCTGGAATGAACCTGCGCTACCACTGCCGGACGGTCGGTTTCCCCGCTCACGATAGTGATGCTGTGACATTACATTTCCGCATGCTTCAAAATAATCATCCGCTTTTGCTTAAACGCTATGCAGGAAAATGATGCGAAATCGATGCGGCATGAAATACCTAGCAAGCCATTCTGCTGGTCTCTAGCGTATCCTAGGAAATGGACCTTTTTGCCCTCAGGTATTTCAACAACGGTGGCAATGCCGATGGTGAACAGCAAGATGGGATCGATCTCAACGATTACCAAAAATGTACCTTTTCGGGCCTTTAGTTATTATATTAGTCTATTTGATGTGTTTTACGACCACTATAATGCGATGGATCAAAATAATTAATAAATAAAATCTATGAAATGTAGATACCACTGTCGGCGTGTATGGCGAACAGGTGACAAAAATATGCTGGTTCCATGAGGATCACTCAAAATGTTCCTCCTATTTTGTATTTTACACGCATAGCAGGCTGTTCTGTTGAAAGGTATTACCTGCTACTGGTTAACACTTCGCTAAAGGGTGTCATCAAGCATGAACTCACCAAATTAATATGAAACGGCTCAAACACATTAACAATGAAATTTGAAACACTAACATAAACAATGATACAACCAACAGAAACGGTGCCAAGGTGTCATTGGGTATGCACACGTTTGGAAAAATCAGGGACGGAAAAGAGAGCAGATATTTCGTCTTTTGGGGGCCAGGCTCCAGATGTCCATCTCTGTTTCCTCTGGTACGAGGTGTGCATTATCCGATTTTTAAAATGTATGGAAATATAAAACTACATTCTTCTCTAAATAAATTGTCTTGCCTTAACTGTCATTTACGGTCCCCATCGCCGGACAGGGGTTCAAACACCTAAGAGTGGCAGGAAGTCTTTTGCTTGATTTCTCATCAGACAACCTCATCGAGCTAATGCTCATATTTATAAACGTGGATGCGGCCTTCTCTTTTGTTCTGTGCTCCTATGACCCTTACGCGGGGAGGTCAGATATCTGACATGCACGGATGCAGGAAACGGGAGACAAGAGACGCTTCCCTTGGAAATTGGGAAAATAAATTAGCCCCCGATGTGGTGCAAAGTTAATACTTTTCCTGGAGCGTGGCATGACATCAAATTGGTTTCAAGAGCTTCACTCCATGCGCAGAGCAGGTCGGGTGAACGCAGTTGCGCATACTTCCCTCGGGAGATGTAAGTTTATTACGAGGGGGGCCGCAGATCCATTATACCTTGCCTAAACAATGGGAGAATTTCCAGCATAAGGTGCCTGTCCGTACCAAACTCCTCACTTTCTGCAAGACGATATTTTTGCAAACATTCATTGCGTCTTTATGTAATTTTCAATAGCGAGGAGTGTATTTCATCAAATTTGCGCCGTCAAATTTGTACTAGATTCGCATGCAAACGATTTGATCACACGAAACAACTTCTGACTTGATTGACATGGGGAATGAGCAGTTTCCTAGCTGCAAGAATCTATTCATCCCCAAGCGTAAGGCGACATCAGTTGAAAAGTAGAAGTGCAGTGCAGTAATGTAAACGTTTTGGCGTCTTCGTGTCTGGACCCTCCCACCCAGCCAGGCAACAAGATGGGCATGTGTGAACTCAAAGCAAGTGGCCACTTAGTGGAGTGCTTCTACATGCTCTTGGCTATGGGAGACATGCTTGCTGTTGCTTTCGGATCCAAGAGTGTTAGAAAAAGAGGACACTTCGACACCTTTGTGCTATTTCCCCGCAATTTTGCTAGGGCAGCTATTGAGCGGATGTACTGAGGCACCTTGCTCCAAAGCCGTGTGAATGACCATGGAAATGACCATGGAATGACCATGGAAACCATGGTACTCTGTAGGATGTTAAGACCATAATAAATAATCAATTTTTTAAAATAATTTTGCAAGGAATATTTTTTCGATGTTTCGTCATGGCAGGGGGTAATGCCATCGCTGAACGATTTAATGGCCGTTTGTAACTCTATAAAGAACTCTTTCTCGGTTTAGGCGACCTAGTTCAATTCATCGAATGGTGTGACTGTATGCCAGTCGGCATCAGTCGAACTCTACGAAGCCATACCAAGAGCAGAAGTGCTATGGGATCAAAATTTAAATACCGAATGAATAGGATTTCCGCTTCTTATTCGTGATTTATACTTCGGCCATTTTACGCGCTGCCACGCAAGTAACTACTGTATGTCTGGTGAAGCGGAAGAGCAGACAAACTTGATCCCGTGAATTGACCTGACCTTGACCTAACATCACTTTGATCTGAACTAACCTCTATTTGCAGCCCGTGTTGAAGGCATGCCATGATTAGATCACTCGAGAATGTACTCTTTCATGTAATGATACTTACGAACACGTCTGCAATCATACAGATGCTAGAGATCTCCAAATTGTCTCAGAATTGTGGTTAGGCACACTAATTTTTCCCCGACATTATCGGTCAGGATCAAAGATCTCCATTTGAATGGTTTCAATCCAAATGTCCGATCCAGAGATTTTGGGAGCTTTTCTACTCTCTCAGGTGATCATAGATGGCAAAACACCATACCCCGTGCTTCCTCAAAGAGTGAAAAAGACGAGGTACGAGAAATGAACACATCATATAAATACTGTGGAACAACTTACGATACGCCGAATATAAAAAATGACTTAGCAAAATGACAAAAACACATTATACTGTTCTCGTGTACAAATATACTAGTTTAAGTTCTCTGCGGCAAATTTTTGCTAAGGGAGTTGGTCTCTTTTTATGGCATTTCATAACGAAGCTCGCGTAGATAAAACCAAAAACCATGCAAAACTTGTAAATTCCGGTTATAAGTGATATGCGCCTACTAACTACTCATGGCCGCTTCTGGTTGCTCCTATCCTTACTTTTGTAAATGACAAAATACGAGAAGCCGGTCACTGTGCAAGCCAAATGCACTTTACACCTACTTTTTCTTTTCTTGGTGAACATACTGGATTCTGCAAAAAGATCATGTCAAACCATTTTTAGGTCTGATCAGTTACAAGCCACTTTACGAAGAACGGACCTCGGAAGCTTCAAAAGAAATTTTCCGTCGGTTGAAAAGAAAAAAGTATGCATATGTACACTGACCCCCGCCTTTGTCTCCATGGAAAAGGATAGGTTTAATTACCATTTCATTTCACACAGAGTTAATGCGTACGTACGTGCCCAAAGTCGGGCAATGTAAAATTTTGACGCACTTTTTAGCAGTGTGCAGTCGAACTCAACAGTGAAAAACAGTAAAGAACAATGATCAGCAATTTAGTTCCAATCCAGGGAAAATTCCGTTGGTTGCACATTTTAATAGTAGTTCATGTTTATGTTTCCCAATCCAGTACCCAGGTCATCTCACAAAACCTTACCCCAGCACCTTGGTGTCGTTGCCGAGCTCTGGTAATGTAATTCGAGCTGGGCGAAAGGTGAGACGTGAAAATGCTTGCACACATGATTGCATGCAAAATGCTTGTATTGCATATCCATGCTTGCATACATTGCCCGGCAAGGATACAAATAACAAATTCCTGAATGCGCAATTTGGTTACATGATCATGTTGATCGTTTTCCGTTTCCTTGTGTATCTATAAAATTACGAAAACCTTTTTTGTGTCGGAGGTTTTGAACGAACTAGCAGGTAAACACACAGTGCATGGCGGGACAGCACAAACAATGACAGTTTTGAAGGCAGGTTGACTTCGTTAACTCTGCTGACTTGTCGCAAGCCTTCTTTTTTTGTACACCCTGTGGACGTCATTTTCGAGGTTCTTTTTGTTTCTATCATTTGGTGGTTTGTCGAGGCTCTACACGACCATAAAAACCCTGCAACTCACAAAACGTGGCTTTTACGAGTAGGCGTAAATCCAAAGGTGATCGTGGCAGTTTCGTATCACCACATGTACCACATGTATTTCTACCACATCTACAGCATGGCTGGGAAAGTTGGTCTGCTTACTAGAATGTATACAACTGACCTGCCATTGCCAGTGCACGAATGCCTCGTGTTTGTTAGAACCACTGATAATGCGCCAGAAGGCTATTGATCCTGTTTTTTTTTATTTTGTTGTTAATTTTGTTTGTCTTTACTTTCAGATACCACGGGAGCCGTTATCGCCGATAGGCAAAGTCACGTCCCATGACGACCTCGGAAACTTCAAACGACATGGCCTAACAGTGATGCGCTGGGCTTGGAACCACTTGCGGACAGCCATCGTCTGCTACGCAGCCTGGAACGAAGTGACCATGGACCGCTCATCTTGGTTCCGAGCCACTGGTCTCCCTTCATGCCGTCTCCTCCTGGGCATGAGCTCCCGTTCGGTTTCGTTCCGGCTGGAGGACCTGCGCTGAGTCTGGTCGCAGGTCGCTGGCTGCCTTCAGCTCGGGTCGCAGGTCGTTGCGGTTGCCTTCAGCTCTGGTCGCGGGTCGTTGTGGCTGCTTTGAGCTCGGGTCGCAGGTCGCTGGCTGCCTTCAGCTCGGGTCGCAGGTCGCTGGCTGCCTTCAGCTCCGGTGGCAGGTCCTTGTGGCTGCCTTCAGCTCGGGTCGCAGGTTGTTGTGGCTGCCTTCAGCTCGGGTTGCAGGTCGTTGTAGCTGCCTTCACCTGGGTCCAGGGCACTTGACCACAGTTGAATTGGTGTTATGCTAGCAGCCTAGACACGTCTTGTCCTAAGGACAAGATGATATGCCAGGCCCCGGGCCACACCGCGCTAATATTCGAACATATTGACCCAAGGAAGTCGGTATATACCGTCGTGGTCCTAGGTCGTAGTTCTTCATTTATCTTACCCTCAGGTCACTGTTACCTTCATTTAGACTGCAGGACACCGGTCTCCATTGGTTTTGCGCCAAGTCGGCTATAGCTCTGGCCTTCAACGCAGATCATCTGTGTTGTCCAGTTATACGGAAGTTGCTAAGTTTATGTCAGATTTTCGACCTCTGCTTTTGACCCCACGCAGTCCGGTTAATATCTAACCATAAGGTAGCCTTTCTATATTCCATGCAACCCCAGTATATAAAACTCCACTCATCTCGATATCAGACCTCCAGTCGTTCGTTGCACTGATTCCAGGAAGCCAGGATTTAGGTTAAGATTTCAGGTCTCCAGCCAGGTTGCCCGTCTTCGGTGGTCGGAAACTCACGCTGGCTATATGGAACTGCTAACCTTGGCGACAGGTTGTTAGTTCCCACTTATTTAAACTAAGGTTGCCTGTATCTTCTTCAAATGAACGTCAATCAGGAGCGTAGTTTATCAGGACGAGTTGGAGGGGGGGGGGGGGGGTAAACATAAAAAATGACAGCAGTGAAAATCTTGATCAACTGGCCTTCCTCGTCTTCACCTCCCGCCACGGGTCCCTAGCCTCAGATCACCATCTCCGGCTACTAGACCACTGATCTCCAATCGCCATGTCTGCGCAAGACTGCTGATCTCAGACTAATGGCGGCTGTCACCTGGTTCGAAGAGCCGTTTTACAAGTTCACGTTATCGGTCTCCAAGTTCAGGTCGCCGGTCTCAGATTGTCAGATGTACGATCTCAAGTTATCAGATGGCGATCGCCACCCGGAGGCAGCTGGTCTCAGGCTGCTCGTCTCGAGTGATCAGGCTGGTTACCTTCAGTGGTCAGGTGCCTGGTCTCCACTTATCAGGCCCCGTATCTAGATGTCAAGTTGCCCGTCTCCAACGTCAGGTGGTCTATCTCTCCAGATGCAGCTTGCCAGTCGTCAAGTCGAGTTGCGGTTCTCCAGCCTGTCGCCGCCTCTATAGTATAATATAATAGGCCGCCTGTCTCCACATTCAAGCTGCCTGTCTCCAGATTCCGGGTGCTGGTCTTGAGATTCAGCTCTCTGGTCTCAAGATTCAGTTCGCTGGTCGCCAGGCTCAGGCCGCTGGTCTCCAGGCTCAGGCCGCTGGTCTCCAGGCTCAGGCCACCGGTCTCCAAGCTCAGGCCGCTGGCTTCCGGCTTCAGGCTGCTGGCTGGCGACTTCAGTTAGCCGGTCTCCATTCATCTCTTTATTAGGAATGTGAGCATTGCCTACACTGTCAGCTGAGCACTAGGTGGCGCCCCCTGGTAAACGTCTTTTTCCCAATGTAAATACGCAACAAGATGAGTGGGGTGAGTTCTGTGCAATTCGTTGCAAGCGGCACTTAACTCTAAGTATATATTTTTGATAAATGCCTTTGGCATATAGCTCTTCAGTTATTGCCAACGGAGAAACGTGGACCTGGGACATACCCCATATATGTCAGATTCTGTTGCTTTGAATAAGCCATTCCAAAGTAAGCTATCCTTAAATCAACCGCCCTGGGGCAGGCTTTCCGGAAATCGGATAACCCAGGGAGAACATCCTGTTCCAGAATAGATTATGTTAGGCTAGGATGTTCCAAATCAGGCTTTCCTAGAACAGATAATCGTGGGGTGAATTTTGGTCGTTAAAACCTGCAGCCAGCCCATGAACCATGTAGCAGACTGCCCATCATCTTGCAATCGTACATGAAAATGTTCGGGGAACCCGTATGTTCAATGAGGAATTGCCTAATAAGCATCTGTCCAGTGCCAACCAGACACGTAAACGCACATCATGTGAACAGTGGAGCCGGACAGACGCACGCCACCGCCAATTACCTCGCCCCCATATTCAACGCACCATGCGCAGGCGGGCGCTGGTTTGACGTAAATCATGCGAACTTCACACCCATTACCACTATTAACTGCCTAGCAGTAATGCACCCAATCTTCCCGCAGAAGTTGGTGCGAGCGGGGCGTCGCGTCGCATGACTGGAAGCAATAATCGCGAAACGGAGACAGTGCATCGAGTGCTCGAGTCTGGTGGCGGGGAGGGGGGGGGGGAGGGGAAGGGAATGTCACCTGGGATGCAAACAGTGGGCAGCAGCGCCTGCAGCGCAGCAGTGACGACCAGCGGCGGCCTCTCCACAGCGTGGACGTGATGCAGCAGGATCTTCCTGTGGTTGTTAATGGCTTGGGGGACGTCACAGGCCATCGACATTGGTAAATAGAGATAGCATCACGTGCACCTGTATCGGAACACTCCACTCCGGCCAGTGAAGTTGAGGGATGGATGGTGAGTGGTGTTGCTCATCAAACGCGGGAAGATCTATCTCACGCTGCCGGCCACGCTGCAGTGACCAGCTGCCAACGTGAACCGAATCACTGCGCCGCGGCCAAACCACCGCCTCCGGCGCCACATTTGCCTCAGTACGGTCAAAATGGTCACGTGATTTACGCTGATGAGCGGAGCAGCAGCGATGCCATGCATTTGAAGCCGCAGCCCAAGATTGCAGCCTTGACAGGCGGATGTGCCGCCAGCTCGGCGGCATAGCCAATGAGCGTGCATTTGCATCCGCACGGTGGCGAATGCACGGCGGACGTGCCTGGGCCGTGCAAAACGCGCTCATGTCGGCCAGTCGGGGTGAATTTCCACAGATTAGCCCCAGTTAGCGTCTGCCGCGGCCTGGGCGGGCCGGGCGGGCCGACGGGCAAGGTCAGGCGGCTGGAGCGCGGCCGGGCGGCCATGATGGCGGGCCGGGCCGGGCCAGAGGGGCCGGCCGGCGCAGAAGGGGACGGCCGGTGGTCGCGGCGCCCCGCCAGTGCTCTCTCACCTGTCAGTGCGGCGATCCAGGGGTAGTGCGACGCGTCCAGCGCCTGGCGGGCCGCCTGTCCCAGCGCCGAGGAGCTGAGTTCGGCCGCCGCCAGCTGCTGCTGGTACATCTGGGCGGCGAGCGCGGCGGCTGCGGCCGCCGCCATCCCGGGCGAGCTGGCGCCCAGGCCGAACGGGTACGTGGTGAGCGCGCTGGTGAACGGAGACTTTTCGGCGGCCGGCGCGGCAAATGAGGTGGAAAGCGGCGTGGCCATGGCGGCGAGCGCGACCGTGTGTGGAAGCAGCGTGGCCGCAGCGATCGAGGCGGCCGGCGCGGCGGCCGGCGGCGAGCGGCGGCCGTGCGCCACCTGCTCCGTCCAGTCTGCACCGCGCCCACTCATTTTTCCACCATTATTGTGTAAATACACGCTTAGCACAGGCTTCGTACACGCGGGAAAGCGATTTTGACAATTACAAGTTGAGAAAACGACACAATATCACACTTGTAAACAAGCGAGGCCAATCGGCGCAGCGCGGTGTCACCGTCAGCCAATCAGCGACCGCCGCCGCCGGGATAAATTATGATAATGCCGGGCCCGCAGCTGGTCGATACTCGCACTCAGCTGGCGCCGACGGACCTGCCACCAAGCGGTCAGCGGGGGAAACACGCAAGCCTTCACCCTGGCTTCTTGGGAGGTCATGCCGGATTGCCCTTATAAAACACTAAATTCTGTCCTTGAACAAATATGACCACTTGACCACAATTTTTTTCGCTCCTTCGCCGCCGTGTGGCTTGTCGGTAGAGCATGGTAGTGTTCTGTTGTGGCTGCTGGGATCCAGTGGCTTTCTCACGGTCTGCTGTCGGGAACCACACGCGGTGACTTCTTTGGTATTGGTAGGTTCTTTACCCCAATTGTTTCCATCACGAAGCGTCGGTGTCTTTAAAAAATGTGATATCCTGTTACGTGATGCATGTGATCGCTCTATTTATTGTTTGTGGGCTTTGTCGCTGGTGGCAGTTGACCCGGTAGCATCCTGTGGTGTTCCACGTGCCATGTGGGCTGCTTTTCATCGTTGTCGCTCGCTCGTAAACTTGTTTGCTAAGTCAACGATCTGTGCTACCGACACAGCGCTGTGCGTACAATGCACTGGGCTCGGGAAAACAGCTAAGACAGGACGCATATATACGCATATATATATATATATATATATATATATATATATATATATATATATATATATATATATATATTGTGTAGCAGATACTGTGTGTGTTGCAACGTCTGCCACCTATTTTGAATATCTTTTCGACGTTATTTTTTGTCGGACAAGGCTAAACATCGGCTTCCTTCGTGTAAGGGTGCGTGACGGTACAGGCAATGATTAAGTCCCATTGGTTTATTCATACGATAATGAACGTTGGTGTGGAAGCAGGGCTGGAGTATGGAACGCCACCCATCTTCCAATCTATGAGGTTTAACGTGAACCTAGTTGATGGGCAACAATAATTGATAAAAAAGAAATGATCCGGCGCCCCGCCCTATTGAAACATTCTTAAGACCCTGAAATCAAACCAAAGATGTTCTATGATCTAGGCACTGCCTTAGCACAAGTCGTGGACTTAATACGCATATATAAGTTTAAGACCACTGCTTGCACATGGTCGTTGCTTCTATTGCTCTTGATCCAATGCGTTTTCTGGCCAAACGCTTTAGATTACGCCCCCGTCCTTGTCTTATTATTGCTTCCTGAGGTCAAACTGGTCAATGAATCGGTGACGTGGTTGTTCGTTACGATGACCATCATATCAAAGATATATACCATATTGACCTACATTGTGAGACCATTCCGTACACGCGAACTATGTCCTTGGTCTGCGATAAAGTTGCATTTTTCAATGTTGGTTTATTTATACCACGTCTTTCATGAATTTTAAAGATAACCGAATGCAGAATGCCGCGCTGGGAAACAGACCATCGAGCTCTCGGTGCTAATTAAACCCAGATAACCCACTGTTTTTTGCTTTTCATTTCAGTTTTTCTTCAGAATTTGCACCGTATCCTTGCCAGAAATTCGGCCGAAGTAGCCTCTCCCAAGCGGGAGGTTTCCCGAGCCCAGCTCTCTGGACGAGCGTTCGTCCAGGTCCAGGTGCTGACCCTTGCATCAGCTGTTAAATCGGAATCCGTCTCACACCCATGGTTTCTGAGAAAGAACACGAATCTGATGCCTTATCAATGTGGCTGTGGAACAACCTTGCAAGTACTGCTAGGTGGACCAGGCATGCAACGGGCAGTTGAGAGTCGATGAGAGGACGCAAATTATTACTGGCGGCTTATTGGAGTTCAGCTCTCCTGAATGAATGACACCAAACTTAGCGTGCAGAGTATGAATGTCAATTTTTTAAGACACTGTTTCCAGTGATTTTGATAATCTTTTTGCCTTTTAGCAACGCCTCGATCGCAATCCGTTTGCGTTTGGCAATGCGCTCTTCTCTTATATTGGCCTCCAAGCCGTTCACCACTACGCACATCGCCAGCTGGCATTTGTAACAATTTGTACGCAGCTCGAAGTAAGCTTTTCTCAATATCCTTTCTCACAACGGGAGGATGGATACGTGTTGCTTGTCATGAATTTGAATCCATACGATGCCAGAACTGCGGCAGTTGCATTCACAGCACGCCCAGCACAGTGCAAACACTGCCTTGAGGTTGCGTCTGTGAACTAGCGTCGTTCCTTTGGTATATCAAGCGGGCCCAAACAACTTGATGATGCTGGCAGCCCTGAGCGGCACCCGCACATCTGGCACTGACTGCTCCCAAACCTACCGCACTTCTCAAGAGTGCTGAATTTGGCGAACCTATTCACTGACCTGCACACATTCCACGCATCCACACACCCACCACTTACCCTGGCCTACAGCACATATTATTCTAGGCTAGCACGCAAAATGCAGATAGCCAATGCAGTCTGGAGCCGGGCTGTCCCGTTTCCCCAGCTCGCGGGCGCGGAAGGCTGGCTAATATGGCAGCCGTTCCACAGACCCCCACCACTCAAAGGAAAATTATCCATTTTACCATTGGGAGACGCTCGTTCTGTCAGCTGTACTACATCAGCTTTCCTCAGCATCCTCCAGCCGTCCACGGCGGCGAGTTCGGTGGGCGCGCTCGCGGCGCCCGCCGCCTCGGCGGCCATGTTGTGCGCGGGCCGGGAATGCCGACATGCCGGCCGTGCCGGGCAGCGGCCGGCCGGCCCGGCGCGCCGGGCTGTCACGCGTCCACCGGCCCCACGTTTGCGGTGGAATTACGTGCAGCCGATTCCATCGTATTAGATATTTAGTCGGCCCGGGTCATTAACATGGTCCCGGCCGGGCCGTCCCCGTCCACTGACCTATGGCCTGAGCGCAAAGCTCCGCAATAATACGCGATTCTGCGGGCTCATCATAGGCAAGGGAGGACGCGGAATGGGAAATTTGAATAATGCACTTGCAATAACTGTCCAATTTCCCGGCTGGTTCACTGTTGGCAGTGCAAAGCTATTTTAGGCAGAGGGAGCTAATGAGTTGAAATGTTTGGTCAATCAGCTGGTCGCAATATAGCCGGCTAACCAGACATAAAACTGTTAAAGCTCTGCCAAGAGCTATTCGGGAAATAGCATGCGTCGTTAAATCATCGAAAACATCGACCACTGCCAATGGACACTTCAATCACAAAAATGTTCCCCTTGTGATATTCCGTATTAAAACAAAAGCCATTTGGTTCAGCACGCGACGGTATGGTAGCTGTTAAGGCAACAGACATAACTTCCTCCACAGGTAAAGGTAACTTGGTTTATGTGACGCCAAAGTTAGAGCTGCTTTGGATCTAGGGGAGAATCCATATACCACGCATCTTAAACAAATCACGTATATTTTAGTTACCATGGTAGAGCACCTGACATGTTCGCAATGGTATCTCGTGCAAATACATCCGTAGAATATCGGCGCTTATGGTGAATTTTCAATCTCGTGCCAATGTTTCTCAGAACGAATGCACAGCTTGAAGCACCCCTCAGACTCCCTGACGAAGCAAACAAGTCATCAGAAAGTTCGGCGTCGTTGAAAGCGCTTCTTTGTTTCGCGCCATGCCAGTATCCGTGCTGTATGTTCAGTGTTCTTCTCGCAAGCTGCGAAGTTTCATAATAATGTAGCGCCTGGTCTCAATTAGACGAAACTACTTAGCAACTAAAAGCACTCGCGGGCGCAAAGTTGCTCCATATATCAGCGTCGCGGACATTGTGCGGCGAACTGCTCCATTTTGAAAATTGAGCCCGTCGGCGCGGCGGCGGCGCCGCGGATCGTCGTCTCTGTTTTGTTGCCGTCCCCGGCCGGTGCTTTGGGCGCGCGGGCCGGCGCCGCGCCGTCCGCCGGCATCTCGCGGGATTAGGAAATTGTTCGCCGCCGCCGGCTATATTGCCGTTTCGGGGCGGGGATTGAGCCAGCCGTCGCAGGCAGAATTAGCGGGCCGAATTCGGCGCCGCTAAATTCCTGCCCTGTAAACTCAGCGCTGCCGGCGGCGGCAGCGGCGTGACGCCATCTTGACACGGCCGCCGAAAACGCGGCGGCCAGACATCCGCCGCCGCAAATTTTATGCATCTGGCTCCGGTTTAATTAGTGTGTTTTGGCGGCCGGCTTTGTTCGACGCGGGCGCCGCTGTAAATCTCTCGCGCTCGACGTGTCGTGACGAAGCCCAGAAACGAGAGACTGGGTCCGATCGGCGCACGGCGACCCTCCCCCGCCCCCTCTGCAAAAACAGCCGGCCGGATGACGTACCGAGCCAACGTGCCGGTGGGCTGGCACGTCCGACAATTACAACCGATTCGTCACGGGGTTGTGCTGCACGTGTGTCGCTCCTTGCGGAAATCCAATTTACCGGCCGCTGTCCCCGCGTCTTCGGTGCCCGGCGCCGCGAAGTTCCATTGTTGCCGGCGAAACGACTGCACAGCAGAGTGGCTTTCCTTTATCTCGGCGCGCAGCTCAGCGTCGGATCGGACCGGGACCACTTTAATCAGGAATTGTTCAATCAATTTAATGCACGGCTGGATCCGGAGCCTCCGCGCCGAGCGCCCACCGGATATTGAATTTCTGTCGGCGGCCGCCGGACGGCGCGTGCGGTTGAGGCGGTGGCTCCTGTTAGCGGCAAGGCGGGCCGAATCGGCCAGCGGCCAGCCGCGCACGGCTGCTCCGCCGGCCGTGCACAAACAGAGCGGCGGGGCCGCGGCCGCGGCCCGGCACCGCATGAAAGGCGACCGGCGCGAGCGGGGAAGGATAACGAGGCGCGTCCTTGGCGTCGCCCCAGCGGCGCGGCGGCGCGCGGCGGCCATGTTGGATCGGGCGGCGGCGCTGCACGCCTTTTTGCAGGGCGCGCGCTATTAGCGGCGATCGGTGGCCGGCGTCCGTACACGGCTCGGTCATTACCCGGGCCGAGATAAGGCCTGACGGGCGCGGCGAGCCCGGCAGCCGGGCGCGGCACATAAGTCTGGGGCTGACGCGCGCCGCCGCCGCCGCCGCCTCCGATAAAGGCCCGGCCCTACCGGCTGAAGATGCTAAAACAGATTTTAAATATTAAATGAGCGCTCTGCGTCATAAACAAGTGAAAGACATGTCTGAGACAAGTCACGTGGACAGAGCCGAGTGCGGAGACAGTTTACTGCGCGAGCGCCGGCGCCGCCGTCGGCCGCCAAAGCGGGCCAGCTCCGACGCCGCCGCACCCCGCCGGCCACGTCTGAGTTAGAGCTCCGACCGTGCGCCTGCATTATCATCGGAATATATCAGAATGGCTCTGAAATATGTACATGTCTATATAGCCATAATGGGCGGTGGGCATTAGGGCCAGGCGCGCGGCGCGGGTGGTGAGGCGCGCCGCCCCACGCGCTCGCGCCCCAAAGGTCAACTCCGAGTATTGACCTCCGCGGGGCGGCGGCCACGGGCCGCGCTCTTGGCCGCTGATTACGGAATAACTGTGATACATACTTTATGGGCGTTTTTGTGAAAACGGAATAATGAAGACATCGGCCACACCGGGGGATACGGTATTAGGTGTTTTCTCCGATTGTGTGCTTGATAAAAAACGGTCAAATCAGGCATGGCTGGACTCCTCCCATGGTCGAGACAGTAAACAACTTTTTGCCTCCGCTGCATGTCGAGTAAATCTTGTCTCGGCTCTTGCACGCGGCGGGTTTCGTGTCCCGGGAGCGTATCTCAAAAACAAGGCCAAACGGAACCTTCAAGTCATTTGATTTATTCGTCGGCAGTTGCAATGGCGTAAATAATTCAAACAGGCAGCTGCTGACTTCTGTGACAGGGAATCGTTAAAAGGAGCGATTTCGGCCAATCTGAAGGCATCGTGCATTGGAGCAGCCCTGTCCGCTAGCGCCACCAACGGAAGGTGAGCGAACTGACAAGTAGCTGAGCAAGGCTACTTGATGCATCTTATATCGTCTTGTCTTCCAACAGGCAAAGTTTCACTATACATACAACGATTTGGTTGCAACGGAAAACAAATTCACGAGTACCAATTTTGTTTTCTTCGGTGCGTGTTGTCACGTCGGACGGCTACCAAATTTAATATTTAGGCACTTTCTTGCTCTTCCATCAGGCACCCACCTCTCTTCCTTGTTTCAAAATTTGTAACACAAAATACCGTTCATACGAAAAAGCTGTTAAACCGTACATATGTTAGATGAGGCATGAGGCATGTGCCAGCAGCCAATGTGGAAGCAAACTGAGTCGCCTAACACTGATGGCGCCGACGGAGCAGCATCGCAGCACCATATGTCCTGGCTGTTGTTGGGGTATTTCGGTTAAGTGCAAATTCCAAAAGCCTGACGCGTTGTTAATGCTTAAAACGGGTATTATTTACCTCATCCATTGAAGATCTATCTTGTGCACTATGACAGGGCATTGTGGTATACCAATCTTAAGTTTGCCAGCGCAAGGCTTCGTGGTATTATAATCGTAAGTTTCAAGAATATGTGTTAGTAAAGCAGATGTAAGCTTCGTTTGCACATCACATATCACACAGCTGTGCACACAAACCTGTGGTTAAAGACGCAGCCAGACATAAAGCCCACTGGAGGGACCTACCCCGATTTTCTCGCGCTGTCAGCAGTCAACTTCTGCACACAGCGTTCACTGGCCAACTCTAATTGGATTGGTCGCTCCAGTCGTGGGCCTCCATGGTCCGTTCCCACGAGGATCAGAGCACGCCATTCCAGACTGATATACGGTTTGTGGTACGTCTGCCGTCCTTTCTGACTGTTTACCGCCTGAGAACAGGGCAGACGGAGCCGGCGAGCCTGGCGTTTCACCGGCCCGCGTCCGCCTGGGCCTCAGTAGGCGGAAAATAAACACATAAAAAGCGAGACGCGCCGTTTATAAACATGACCGCCAGCAGCTGCCCTATCTGCCGGCCGTCTGATGTCAGCAGCTGAGATGCCGGCGAGCTGACCTCATTGCGCGTGGGGTCGGCCGCCGTTCTCGCCGGTCAGAAGCGGCCTCGCCACTAATGAAGCCGGCCGGGCCGATGGCCGCAAGAATTCTGCCGCGCCAATTACGCGCGCATTTCGGCGGCGGCGTGCGAGCCAATCATAAAGCGCGATGGCCGGCTGGCGACGCACGCAGGCCCCGACGCGCGCTCTGAGGGCGCGCTTTCCGGCATATGGCGGCGGCGCGCCGCGGCCGCGCGCTAATGATGCCCGGGCAGTCACGCGCCGCAGGAGTCGCACGGCGGCTCTGGACGCCGCCGCCGGCCACTCTCATACCTGAAATAGTTTGAGTGGGCTTTTTGCCGCATCCGGCGGCGAGGCTTCCGCCGGCGCGCCCGGTCGCCGCGCCGCCGCGCCATATTCCCGTTTCATTATGATAAATCATGTTTGTTCGACGCCGAAATGAAGCTGTAAATCTCGGCTTCCATGCTAATAAGCGCGGCGTGCCAATAACGCGCTGGCAGCGGCGTCGGCGCCGACGGCGACGGCGACGGCGGCGGCGGCGGCGGCAGCGGCGACGGCACGACCACGCCTCGACCGACGGCGTCGCGCTGCTGCTTTGTCTCCCGAGACGCAGCGACATTGATTATCGGTTATGCATTACACGTGGTGCTGAATAGTATATGTGGGTGGGGCGGGCGGTGGCGTTCTGGGCGCACGGGCGGCGCGTGCGTTCGGCAGAAATGGTCGTCCAGCCCGGCGCAGCCGCTGGGTGCGACAACGGCTGCGCAGCTGTTATGGGCCACTTGCACGCGCTCGTCATAAATGGGAGGCTGTCGAGCTGGAAATGCCTGGGTGGTCAGGGAGGCTGCTTTTAGCCGCTCGGACACTGTTCGCGTTCGAGCCCTGAATGTGGGATATGCGTCGAGAGTTGGATCTCGTATTCCTACCTTCACCGTACGACCCGACTCGCTTTTTGTTTCGAGGGGTCAGCGATTCCTAGTCAAGTAGCATAGCTCGAATACCAATTTATAATGTCTCATAGGAGCTGACAATATTATTCAAATGATCGAAATTTGGCCAAATCACGGCCTCATCGCGGCAACCTAAATCCAACTCACAAAAGGTCCATCGCTCTGGCTGTGCGCCGTAATACAAACCGATTTCTTGCTTCCGTAGCATGACACTTTTGCTTCAAGCTGTGTCATGTCGCCGTCAAACGGGCTGTAAACCTCGGCTGCAATGACCAATTCATGGTAGAGTCGTCCAAATTGGCATAATCTTCCTGTTAGAGCATCAAAATACAATACCCCGACAGAGTGGCACTAAACTCGTGCTCACAAAACCACAAAACATTATGAATATAGCATAAAAATAATCGTTACGCTCCGTTCACAAACGTAGTAAAGTCGTTTACGACACCTGGTTCGCGCATGCAGCCTAGGGAGAAATGTAACTTCAAGTAGCCCAATAAAAGCCTTGATGAGCCATAGACGGGCAGTTGTACGCTGCAACTACCCATGTCAGGTGCTATTTTATTGCCGTCTGCTAATTCATATATGGGTGCCAGTCAGCTCTAAAGCAGTTCGGAATCACCCGACTTCCCAACACAGCAAACAATAACAGATGCACCGGAGCAAATCACGCATGCCAAAAATGCGATATACGGCCGGTTGAAAGTCGGTCGCGGGTTCTGACGGCACCGTTCCCGCATTCTACGGCGCCACAGCCGGAGACGGCGCGGCGGGATCGAGAGGCCGGCCAAGCAAACATCGCCGTAAGCGGCGGCGGAAATGCGCTCATCTGCAGTCATGACGCGGCTCGCCGCTGGCGGGAGCCAACGGGAGCCGACGGGAGCCGACGGGAGCCGGCGCGGAGGCTCCGTCCGCGCGACTCGCCAGCCACCGCCTCATTTTCGGCCCGATGAAATTCTCGGCCTTAATTTCCTGGCGAGAGCAGTCGGTCGGAAATGGGTATTCTCCGGACGTGTATTGATCCGCTGAAGCCCGCTCGCCGAAATAAATAAGGCGGAGAGGAGCGCCGGCGGCGGTGCCTCGCTTTAGAGGTGGCAACGTCAGCCGGCGCGGATATTGGTCGGTTTGATTCGCAGCTCTCGGCAGTAAAGTGGCGTTTGATTGGGCTCGAGAAAACGCGTAGAGATATACGGCTGTGTTAGCCGTGCCCCACGCGCCATTATCGCCCCGGCGTTTCATTTTGTATCGGGCTGTTTTGAGGACCGGGGTCAGCAGAGCTCGGACAAAGGGCCGAAGAGGCATCGGGTCAGGCGAACACGCTCATTCCAGTTTAGGCGGTCTTGTCAGCGGCAGCCAACGCTTGTAATCACTTTGTTGGCCTCGGGGATGATTACCGCTCTATCCGGCCATGGGAATTTTTCATTGACAAATAGGTCATGTTTTTACAGCGGGAGTGATTTGTATCCTCGGCACATAACTGTTCTCGGCGTGCCTACCTGCTTCCCACTTCCTCATCCCGACGGCGGAAAATAATTAGTCCCGCCCAAAATCTGATAAGGCGCTTTCTCACCACGCCCCCGGCTATTATTTATTTCCGAGTGTACGGCTATATTACCGGGCTTAATGAGACCCGCGCCGGGCTTTTTGCCAGTTTTGCCGCAAACGAGCCGAAAAAGAGCTGTCACGACACACGCGTTTCAGTCAACAACCCCATCGGTCGGCGGCCGGCGCACGGCCGGTCGTGGGAGGCCGGCGGCAGCCGCGCGGCGGCGGACACGCGTTGTCCGCTGTCCGCCCGCGATCGGACCCGGTCGGGCGGACACGGTGCTTCCGCGTTCCTCGCCGCCGGCGCACATCAAGCAGGTCACCGGAGCGGCGCAGCGGGACGGCCGCGCCGCAGCCGCCGTCGCTCGCGCGGGGCTCGCTCGCGGCTCGACCGGGCTCGAGTGTGCTCGTCCCGGACACGGCCACCGCTCGCCTCGAGATCGTTCGGTGGTCAGCCGTGGATTGCCAGGACGAGTGCACTACTCGGTCATGGCTCGTCCCAGACAGTTGCCGCAGGTCCTGGGTTCGGCCACCGCCCGTTCACGGCTTGTTCGTCGCCCAGCTATGGTTCGATCACCGCCCGTCGCTGCTGCGGTTCGTCCCCGCATCTCGGACAGCGCGCCCGGGAGTCATCTGCATTCATCACGGTTTGGTACACGCCCATCCAATGCGGCCGTCGCTCGGCCACAATGCAGCCACCGCTCGTCCCGTCTCGTCCACCGGCCGGCAATTGTTCGTCCGCGGCTCGTCCAGCGCTCGTCCAGTTCTCGGCCGCTGACAGGAGCGCGGCGCCCCCGCTTTATGGGCTTTAAATTTGTGGGGCGAGCCGCCCGATATCGGCACATCAAAATTCTCGACACGCTGAGAATTAAGGACTCAAAACGCCGCTGCACGCTGAGCGAGAATAACTCTCCGCGCCGGAAATTTATCCGAGTTGTCCTGTGGAGCGATGATAATATTTCATCCGGCACGACGCGACCGCTGGGCGGCTCCGAGGAACGCAGACGGGGCCGTTCTCCATATATGAAATGAATCTCCGACTTCATTTCCGAGGCTGCTGGGCCGTCTGGCTCAGAGACCGGCCCGGCGCTGACCGCCGGCGTCGTGCAGCCCTCTCGTGCCGCTCTTTCGGAGTTGGCAGCCGGCCCGGCCATGAGATGACAGTCGGCAGGAGATAAAGTCGGGTTTTCCTATGCTAAATATCACTAGACGCTGAATTATGATTTGGTTAATTGCGTGGCTCGGGGGACGGGGTGATTTTCGCAGCGGCAATGGCACCATGGCGGAGGCCGTTGGGTACACTCTAACGATGCCCGAAGTCGGGCGAATTCGGACCGACTAGCCGGCCGGCTGGACTCCGCATGCAAGCTGTGAACCCCGCGAATGGTGCCCATGCATTGCTCAAATCAGGACTTGACGTGGTTCATGCATGCGATCGAGCGCTTCAGGGCGGTCAGATCGGTCTGTAATGATCGGTTTGGGCGAGTGCTCTTCTCTGTCTTTCCGACAAACGACTGACGGTTTTCGATCATTTGTAAACGGACGAGGAATCTAGATAATTTGATGACTCAACTTGTCCTGAAATAGCGCAGTTGTTGTGTGGCTTAAATTCCCTCATTATCCGAGTGAAGCTTATCACTGGGCAGTCAGCAAAACCGAACTTTTCGGCAGCAGCAGATGGCTTGGACTTCAATTCGTGCTATTGAGTCTTTGTGCGGACGTGAGATTTGGCCATGAAGCCTCAACGAAGAATGACCAGATGGTATCAATCACGTTCATAAAGTTCAATTCAGCCGGCGACTATTCACCTCTGCGTCCCTCCAATAGACATAAAGGCATTTCGTGGTGTGTATTTTCGTTTGAGCCTCAGTGCCCGCTTGATATTCTGCAGACATGGTTGTGGTAAACCATGATTTAGTACGGCACAGCTACAGTCCTTACTGTTCGAAGACCAAATAAACGCAGCTGTGTGACATGCATCTGCGCCGTGCATTCGATACGCTTCTCAAGTGCGGTTTCTGAGAAGCGGGACGCGCCGGGCTTCAATGCGTCGTGGCTTGGTCTCTGGCCCCGCCGGGTCGCGGGAAACGGCCGGCTCCGTTACAACGCGGCGGGATACCTTCATCCCGCGGGCTTCTCTGTTTGACGTAGAGACGGGCACAACAGGGCCACGATGATTTATTCGGCAGAACGAGCTCCAAAGGCTTTTTGTCGGTGCTCTGTGAGCTGAACTAAGGACACACAAGTAAAATATATAAATATTTGTCGACGACGAGCCTTGGAACCTTGCCAGCCAATATAGCACGCGGGTCAGTCTACGGCTGAAAAGACTTTGATGTGCCAATATCTCACCATCACTGTCAACCGACAAATCGGCTTTATGAAGCATGCCTGCGATACAAATAACTTCATTAGCTTTCTGGCGCAAAGGCGGGCCGAGAGAACGCACCGAGGGCAGTTCCATCAATTTGAAAACGCCATCGAAAAACCATGACGAATGTCTTTCTCCTTTGAAGACGACGGCGTCGCAGCGGACGCAAAAAACAGAGCTCTGAAAGACGATATGACAACATACTCAGGCCCGGCGGCCGGCCGTTGTCGCGTTTGAAACCAGCCGGGGACGAGACGTGACGCGAACCGAGCGAGGCCTGTCCAGCCGGTGCCCGCCCGACGGGCAGAGGCGGCCGGGAAAGGGTTAGCCTTCTGATCAAGGCCAGATTATATGTGCCTTTGCCTCCTCTCGGCGACTGCATTTTATTGGGCTAATAAACCGATAAATCCGTGATTTACTAGATCTGGCAGCAGCGTCCACTAGCTGATACCACGTGATTTAGTGTCACTTGAATTATTTTAGCGCCGGGAATGGTCATTGGCGTTAGTACGCTGCTATTGCCCATTACTTACGGCATTAGATGCAAATTTTGTTGGGACGTCTCCAGCTGACGGTTTTAAGTGGAAGTTGAAAGCATTGCCTCACGCAAGATATACGCATGGTCCGTTGGATCCCGTTATGGTCTGGCTCGTAGCATTTTAAGGTGCATTGCAGCGATTTGTATGCGGTTACACTGACATGCTCAGGGCCTGGACACCGGGCAACAAACACGTCGCTAAATTCATAACGTGCTGGTGTCAAAATCTCTGGACGCCAAGTCTTAGGGAGATGCAAATGGCACTTCGTCTTCATTCGAGCAATTTTGCATTCTAGTGAATTGGACCGAGTGACACGGAGGCGAAATGACGGGGCTAGGCGTCATCACGATAACATAATTCAGATATGTAAATTAGAACGACCTTAACTATCAACACATCTAGTATCAAACACGCGTCTGTAGCCAACATGATGTGTTTTCTCAGACACAGCTCCTAAAATCTGTGCATCATTTTAATAGGAGATATTTCAACCATACAAGAGCCACGTGCTCATCTGTAACTGCTATGCATCGAGGTAAGATACTTTTTTAAGCAATATTCAATCCCTACCAAGACAAACAGCCACAAAAGTGCACCTGCTTGAGTGTTGATGAAATCTTTACTGTACAAAAAAGTACACACACATTGATCTCAACGCGGTACGCAATGCGCACACACACACGTATGCCCCCCCTCATATATATATATATATATATATATATATATATATATATATATATATACATGTCTTTCCATCTAGCCTATCTATCTATCTGTTAATTTTGATATCCACATAGATGGTTAGGCTCTTTGGTGTACAAGTCTCTATTAGAGATAATCAAGATTAGAACAGAATCCATCTTATAGGTATATCGTAGTGGTATAGCGACAGCACTGCGGAAAATGAAAACATCGAATCCCTTCGTGGAGAGGTGAGTAGATAAGATATGGCTAATGAGCGATCAAGTGCATTATTACAATTGTATGCAATCCATGCTACGGTGTGCATGCAACGATAGGTAAGTATGGCGGAGCAGGAAAGCATAACAAATATATAACGAGCACTCTTTTCACATATAACGGGATCGGACCATCCAACCGAGGGCGTTGGTCGTATGGTGGTAAAGGCGCTTGGTTCTGGATATGTCTGTCTTGGATTTAAACCCCTTCCACGCCACCACCGCATTCCACATGGCACCTCATACAGGTCTCTGTCTCGAGATGGCCGTGGCGCCGGTGAGACGTAAGGCCCCAATCATCATTATGAAGTCATTCACTCATCCCTGGAGGCAAGTATGCAGCTTTGTACCACGTGTGTTTAATACACAGAGTTATGCTACTGGCCAACCAATATTCACCTACAACGTTGGTTGTGTTAGCGTTCATCCAGGTACAACAAGCACTGAACAAATTCGTTGTGACATCAGCGAAAAGACATGCCTAGTGGACAGCATATACACAGGCTCTGTGCATTGAGGCAGATTTTGTTTGATTTCAAAGCTCCGGGGCAGATGAACGTGAGAAGTGACGGAAATGAAATATGATAGAATATACGCAACATAAGTTGTTTCGTGCAGCTCTGAAGAACATTACATATCCAAAGCACAGGCTTATTAGCCTCAGTACTCGTTGATGGATGAAAAAAGGTAAAAATAGAGTTATGATGATATTTCGAACACAAATCTTTGTCAAAACAGTACAATGAAAGGATGATCAGCCATCTTTCAGTTATGCTCATGCATTTACGGCACTGTCTCCACAAGGGCTTGTGCCGAAATGTCACTCGAATATCACTCTATCACAAGTATATATATATATATATATATATATATATATATATATATATATATATATTGGTACGGAGAACATAAATGAAGTATAACTCATTCAAGTAGGGCAGAATACTATATCCCCTTTGACACATATAAGATATAATATCATTATAACTCAGTATAACAAAGTTAGGATAAAAGGGGAAACGGCCAGAAAGTGATGCATTCACCTTGGGCATCACCAGCCGACAGTGCTCCTTCTCTCTCAAATGGGGCCGTTGAGAGGTGCTGCCACCTGGCCGAGAATGCCTGAACTGTGCGGCGCCGATGACGTCGGATGCCCCGGGGCTGGTCGATCCGGTGCCTCCAGTCACGTCCCGGCCGAACAGGAGCCAGAGCCAGAGCCGGAGCCGGAGCCGGAGCCGGCCGCACCCGGACACTGTGGGTCACAGGAGCACGGTGGCCGGACCATCAGCGGGCATCCGCAGGCTCCGGAAGACAATGCTGCGAGTTCGATCGTGAACGTCGTGGGATTAGCGGACGCGGAGGAAGGGAGGAATTGCTTCCAAGAGACCGATGTTCGGCCAGTCACTAAAAAAAAAATTAAAAGCGTTTCGACCTTGCTGCTTGTAGCCATTTCTTGCAAGTGCTTAAGCAGCAGCAAGGCACCAATTTGTGTTAAAGAAGTCGTTCACTGTTAAGATAAATGCTTTTCATTCCGCCGCCTAAACGCTTATGCAGCCGGTCTTTAGGAGTTCCCTTTGAAATATCGATTGAATACCACAGTATTTCAATGGTTTCTTATTGGTACAGCAATTTCTTAACAGTATTAAGAGAGAAGTAAGAAAGAACGGGGTTTTTGCCCAGTAAAACAATTACACGCCTGGTATACGGTGGAGAGGAAAGGGACGAGAATCCATTGGGTGACTTCTCGGCAACAGTCCGAGCCTGTTAAACAGCACGGAAGCTCACCAAACCACGGGGTGAAATTTTAACTTTTGAGCCATTATTATTACAAACAGAAGGCGGTAGGTTTGTGAAGGGTGGGACAAAGGTCCTGTCATAACAAACAAACGTGCTTCGAGCGGAAGACAGGCCTGGATTTGTTTCATGTGCTAATAAATGATTAAATTTAGCTTCACGCACATATCTTCCTTCTGCCCTAAAACATTTGCAGAAATCATTCTACGAATTGATATTATCAGATACCAACCGAGAACCAAAGTGGCTTATAGTCGATCCAGACCGATTCAAAACGTTCTGAGGACAGCTTATGATCACTGGAGCTGTGAGAAGACCACCAGCCGTCAAAACAGTCAAGAATCCGGAAGCAGCCAGGGATCTCAATGCGGTCGGGGATCCCCGATACGGTAAGGCGTCCCAGAGCTGGCAACGATCTCCAAGATGGTTAGAGATCACCCCAGCCATGAGTCATTTCCGAGACGGTTTGGATTCCTAACAGGGTTCAAAACAACGGTAAAACATGATCAATCGTAAGAAAAGGGTCGAAGCCACTGTGGGACCAGAAAAATGAACGTATGGAGACTCTGAGACACCCATACAGACACCTCACTCGTCTGACCGTGGGTCATAACGGGACGGTGTCTCTAGAGGATCTACAACCATGACAATTTGAACCACAATTCTTCCCGCCTCCGTGGCTCAGTCAGCAGCGTTTTAAACACCTGATCATTAAGGTAGCAGCCTGCATGGAATTGTGTCCTACACGAGCGCTCTACTTGGTCACCTCGAAGCAGTTCGCTGGCAGTTGGCAACAGGGTCGTAGAGACGTCAAGGTTGAGACATTTCATAGCACGAAAAAGATAGTTTGATAAAATCGGAGGCTGATGGCATCATGAAATAATTAACACTAGGCCGAGACAAAACAAAAATTATAAAAGACCGTAATTGGATACTGACCTGGTAGGCTCAAGGTCTTTGTGACAATCTTAAACTACAAGACATTCGTGAACAAATTCGTTGAGATGCTAGAAGCGTTTGGAACTTGCGAAAGCCAAAGAAAAAAGACATCCAAAGGACCTAATGAGACGCACAGTGTATCGTTGTACGCGAACACTAAGGTGACAAAGTCTTGAGCACCAGTTTTCCGCTGCGGTAGCATAGTATCCTAACAAGAAGAGATTACAGAGGGTGGAAGGAGGAGGGACACTTTCTCAAACACACTTGATTGCTACCTGGAAAATTACTATGTACCTTCGCAGATAACCTGTGAGACGTAACAGGCGTCTTCCAGACTCTGGTTTACGTGGTAGACCGCGGAATCTGTGCCACAGGGCTGCACACATACCATAACGTCATGGTGTCACGTATCTCTGCCGGATGGTATAACACAAGAATCGCCATTGCGTTTGCAAACACTCAGTTGTAATCCTCTGCGTGCAACGAGGCTCGCAGAATTTTCAGGCCATCTAATGCGCCTGTTTGTATGAATGTCAGTAAAGCCAACTGAGCGGAACGTATCCAGTGTTTAATCGATTGCAATCGTCAGCCTTACGCATGAAAGTGAGATCCTTTGAATGAAATATATCCGGCATTTATCATCACTAAGACAGCGCTCGATGCAAGCAGTATTAGTGTTGCATTGCATGATTAAACTTGCTAATGAAGTAAATCGAGGCCGATTCCCTTTAAACAGGCGTAAGCACGATAGCAACTCGTGCATATTAAGGATGCTCATTAAAGATCGTTCACCGCAAATGACTTGCAAGTCGATGACGGCCCTTAAAGCTTTGGAAAGTTTTCTTGCTAGTGTCGGAGCCGCAATATTTTTCCTTTCCACAAGTGATCCGATATCATTTGTTATTTCTATCCAGGTTGACGCTGTTATTGGGTTGAGGCAGTGGTCAACACGCATGGCACATTGTCTTCGATGTCCGTGGTGATTTACCTCAAAAGTATACTGTCGTGCATTTATACTGCACCCCCTATGTCGTAAAAATGTGTAGTTTGCATTGGATTTTCGACGAGTCTGTTGGCACTGTAAGACCACGACCAGCTTTAGGTGGCTCTCCACTTATTACACCGGGGAGGGAATTTTGATAGAGTAACCAAAGCAAGCAAGCGGGGAGTGGATGGACAGCGTAATTATACATTTCATGTGGTTGCAAATCTTGTTAAGGTCTTTTTTTAGACTTTTTCTAATATCAAAGCCGGATACCATTGGCTTTCTCTCATGATAAGCAGCACGCCCTTCCTTGTTTGGCGCCTTAGATCAGTTAGGGGCCAGACGTCAGCATAGTAATTGTAATGCCCTAGCAGAACTAAGGCCGAACGGGCGTTACCTTTTGGGACGCTGTGCTTATGCAGTGTAACCGTGGGGAGGGGGGGGGGGTGGTAGCAGGGTTAGGTAGTTCGTAACCAGAATGAAGGGTGGTTGAAAATGATCAAAAATGTGTAACGTAGTAAGCGGACGACCGCTAACGAGTTGATCAGGCCAGCCATCACAAAAGCCGCGGCACTGACAGCAGTCGATCTCACAATAGCTATAGCGACAAAACTCCAAAAACGCAGTGGCTGACCTCCACTGAAACTCGCGGGGACCGAATTCACCGCAGCCCATAATGGCCCTAACAGAGCCGGCACCGTGGTAGGCTATACCAAGGGCAGCGCGGTGGCGGGCCTTCCAGGAATGAGCGCAGCAAGCTCACCAGAGCCAGCGCAGTTGCCGGTCTCACGGGAGCCAACGCAATGACTGGTCCCAACGGAATATCCTTGGTTTCTGGACTGTCGGAGGCAGCGCAGTTGCCGGTCTCACGGGAGTCAACGCAGTGACTGGTCCCAACGGCATATCCTTGGTGTCTGAACTGCCGGAGCCAGCGCAGTGGCTGGCGGCGACGGAGCCATCGCAGCGGTCGGTTCAACGAGGCTCATCACAGCGATCATCATCACCTCCAACCTTCCTCCACTTTCATCATCACCAGCTCTGGCGCCCAGAGCAGAGGCCGGACCCAGCAGTGCCAGTTCAGCGGCAAGACTTATTCGGCCGGCGCAGCCACCGTCAAAGCCGGACGGCAATTCGCATCGGTAAAAATAGTTCACGAAATAAGCAAATAAGCACTGACATTGCCTTACATACAACACACATACAACAGGATTCAACATACAACAACAGGATTCAACATAGGATACAACAGGATTCAATAGGTGGCGCAACCTGTGGCAGTAAATAGGCACTCCCTGATTAAGTGTCAGGCACTGTAAACTGCCTCTAATTTTTCTCCACATGTATCTGTCTTAACTATCTATTTGGGCACATGATGGAATAAAATAAGAGGACAAGGTGTAGACACTAAGAATCTTCAAATATATACCGTTGCATAAAGACTTCCTCCGGCACACTAAGTATCGAGAACCAGGCACACAGCCAGAAGTTAATTCAGGGAAAGGGAAAATATTGATTGTCTCGAAATTCCTGCAAACTATGACCGAGTTCCTGCAAAGTCTCTCAATAACAGCCATAAACGTCTTGCTCAAGGCAGAAGACGTGGCTCCTGCGCCCCTTCCCCTCCCCCCTGGCTACGGCGCTGTGGAGAATAGGAAAACATGAGTACATGTGCCAGGAACTAATGTGTGGCATACTATCTAAGAATCCTTTTTAAGCAGACTGGTGTGAAACACTGACAATGCCATAATTTGTTACAATTTCTTACACCAGAGCGCGTGGAAGCAGTGCACCCGTAAACTACTCAATTGCGTGCACAGAGAGCAGCGAATAGGAAAGTCAAAAGTGTATACCGTATCCAGTGCAACAATGGAAGGCACAACTGACGTGGATTATTTGGGTTTTATTCTTGTTATGAGCACCTCAGAGCGGCGTCAAATTATTGTTGTGTAATGAGGTTATTGCAACACATACCTACCAATAAAAGAGTCCGTGTCTCACGGATTTGGTGTGGTATGCAGTATTGACAGTGGCTTGTGATGATCACATTTCCAGTTGCCATTTAATTCCAATCGCCCCTGAATACCTGAAACACTGATTGATGTGGGATGGCGCTTTCACATGCTGCAAAGCCTGAGACCTGGCACTATCAAACTCAAAGTTTTTGTGCTTCCTCCACGTCCGCACTAACCGTACACCTCACACTGCCTGCTTGAAGAACGAGGCATAAACTATGTTTGGTGTTTAATGCTCCCGTATACTACACTTCCAGTGCTTAGAATCGGTCGGCTCATAACATTTATATTTTTGTCAGGCAGAATAAGGCACGATTTTTTGGCACCCCAACGTGCGTAAAGCCGCCAGCTGAGCACAGAATGCTGGCTGCAATCGAATCTTGGTTAGCAGTCTCCGTCTGGGGTTCGGAAGATATTTTCCAAACCTGGCTCCGTATTTCCACTCAAGCAACACAGCGACAGCCGTACGTCAGCGGTGTCCATGAATGCTTATGTTCGCGGATGTTTAACGCATTTGTTATTGAAAGCATTCTTTCTTCGACGCCTCATGAGCTGGTATACACTGTGTAGATTATTGGGAGTGCCCTGCGGTATAGAAATTACACCTCGCTATTATAATATACCACAAGGCAGGCATGACCATTCAGCACAAGATAACCACACACGGTGTGAGAAAAATCAAACCCCACACTCACCTGCACGCAGCAAGCATAACCGCACGCAGCACGCATTATTGTCAAGACATCGGTTCTGTTCGTGCCTCTGCGCCGGTCTTGTGTAGCATCATGTCTGCACATATAGACTTCAAATTATGAATTACATCTGTAGCCCCCGCCCTGCGTAGACGGACAGTAGCCGGCTCCCAGGCTAGGAAAGGACACTATCTCTGTCCACGCGGACGCAGTCTGCCATTTCGTGGCGTTCGACATCACCCGGTTGCACCATGCTTTGGCTGGTCCGCTTGACCATCAGCAGCTTCCCCTTCACCTTCAGCTGCTCCTCCCACTCCTTGGTTGCGTTCTTGAGGCCCTTTGCTCCAGCTTGTTTACTTGCTCAGTTCGCTCCGGCTTTTCTTCCGCTGTCACGATAGACGGTTGTTAATTGAACTTTAGGATGCAGCCTTTTTCAGACCCAGTTGGAATCTTCCCAATGAATGGCGTTAGTCTGTCGTTGAACAGCGAACGTCTATTGCAGTCAGTCACAGACGCTCCTCCAAGGAAATCCACACCCAGGATGTCGCCAGCGTGGACAACCACGACCAGCGCTGTTCATACACTGCGAGAACATTCCCTTCCCAATGAACGGCACGTATTTGTCGTTGAACATCCAACGTCTATTGCAATCACTTTGATTTGTCTTATTTCAATTCATTCATCTTATTTATGAAGTTTTGAAGTTTATTTTCATGGTGCTGCCAACCTGGACGCTCGGAACTTGCGCTGTCAGGGCCCGGCGTTTTGACCGCGGCTCCGGCGTCGATCAGCATATTTCCAAGACGGCATCACCCATCCGACTCACGACGAGCCCACCTTCGATGGCGTCGATCCTGCTGGTCGTCATCAGGGTTCCGCAGGGTTCCTTGCCGTGCTTTCTCGCGAACCTGCGCCCAACAAGTCTGGCTCACTTCACGTATTCTGCTGCAGCTCTTTTTCCTGTTAAAAGTGCACGTAACGCACGTCATCACGACCCGTTTATGGACTGCCAGCGACTGGATTGGCCATATTAGCATTCAGTGGCAGTGGCACAACCGGGATTCGAACCCGGGCCCCTCGCGTGGGAGTCCAAGGCGCTAACGAATAACATACCCTCCTGTAAAGCCTCGCTATGAGTTCTGCAGCTGCGACTGACAATCCCGCTTCACGTAACCCCGCCACTGGCATTGCCAGCCCTCTCTCATTCACGATTACCGTTGTGCTGTCGTCCACGTCCTACGCTGAAGCTTTTAAAGTTCCTGCGGCACCTGGCTGAACTATCTGTATCTATCTGCAGCATCTGGGCGAACTCCAAAAACGGGTCTGCGCAGACATTCCCGAGCAGTTCTTACAGCTTGACGGTGTCATCGTTGAACAGGCCTGTCCCAGACTCGGAGTCCTGCTGTTCGGCACAGGGTGCCCTCAACGGTGTCATGTGTAAGTAAATGTTGCAGTCCTTGATGACCTTCTTTGTCGCAAGCATTTTCAATGTTCTTGCAGAGCCTGTAAGTCTCTTACATAGGGACTCGGTCGGCATCCGCATCATCGGAAGGAAGCGGGGCGTTAGGACCTGCGTGCTTGAGCTGGCATTGAGCTGACCTGCATGCTTGAGCATGCGTCAGTCTGGTGCGCCGTTCGGCTTTCCATCAGCTCTCGTAGCCGCTCTTTCCTCGTCTTTCTCATGGTATTAAGGAGAGCCTTGCTCGGTTGATGCTGATGACTAGCAGGCGACCGGTTTTCCAGCCCAGCCCCTGACTTGGGGAGACGACAGGATCGATTTCGGAGGGGTTGGCAGGCAAAGTCAGACCAGCGCCTTCGTCGCTGGCACTCCTTCCGATGTTCCCTTCAGCAGTCCATTTGCCGACGGCAGTCACGATTTGAAACTCGGTCAGGTACGCCCTGCGCGTGCAAGTTAAACATCGCTCAAACTACACGTCTGAGCGACTGCAGATCCCGGTACGACGTGCTGATCGCATGCGCCTGTGTTTTGGTTCCGCAGAAGACGGCACATATTACTTTGATAATGATATCCTGTCACAACGGGCTGCTCCGCCTGACATGGGGGTTACTGTGAACCGCCGCGATGGGCTACTGTGGTCCCGGGGACCTGCTGTCATGGGCTCTTTGATTTGTCGCGGTGACCTGCTATGATGGTCCCCGCGACCTGCTGTGACGGTCCATGTCACTCATCGTGATTTGCCGTGATGGTCCTGATAGCCTCTGTGATGGTGGTTTTGATCCGTCGTTGTCTTTGCAACCAGCCGTGATTAATTTGATGTCATGCTGTGATGGTTCCTTTGGCCGGCGTGATTACCCTGCTGTGGTCGTTCTTGTGGACCACCGTATGGTGCCACCGAGAAGCACTAGGCTTTAGTCTGGTTTCCATTATGAAACAAAAATGTAATTTTGGAACTTAAATTATTGTTGCACACACAGGTGTTTAATATTGTATCGCGATTGCTTCGGTTTTCTTTGGCTCCCCCTAAGAAATGAATTAAACGCTCGTCACTTTGGAAAACTATTTGTTTAACAGCTTTTTTTGTTTTCGTCGATGTACACCGAAAACGATCATCAGAATTTGGAAATGAATTGACATGAAATAAATGACTGTAATATTTTTCCCAAGATTATAACAATATCAAGATATCATTGAGCCCTTGACAGGTGAAGGATCTACGATAAACTTAAGTTTTGACGCAAAGGAGATATCTACATCCCGCAACTACATCGCGGTATCTGAAGCTCATCGTGAAAGCAGGCTTTGACTTTGAGCCGGTTTTAAAGAAAACGACGCACAAACATGTGCTCGAAGCATCAATCCGGAAGCTAGGTGTGTTTTGACGCTAACGCTTGCTGGAAACAATAAAAGCCTTTAGGTCTAGTGCTACATACGGTTTTCCCTGCCCATTTGGATCTGAAATTGTGTGGAGAATATTTGTTTTTCTGTGACTCGCCTGACCTAGGTACACTTACTACTAAAAACGGATGGATGTCCGCGAAGTGAGAGTGCCGGGCCCTGCTGTGGAAGGCCCGGCACTCCTGTGAGCCTTGAAAGTGGAATATTTTCATAGGTTTACTTATGGCTTTTAGCCTCCGGTGTCTAAGCGTATGCCTCCTCACGCTCCGTGTAGTGATAACTAACTCCGCTCACTCTGTGCATCGTTTCTTGTTTTGAGAACCCCGGATGTGGTACCCGTTCACCCGCCCGGTCAGAATCGGTCGCCCCATATCGTGCTGATTGCAGTGTGCGACCGTGCTTGGTGCGCTCATGCTTGTGGACTGGACCCGAGGTGCTCTCCAACGGCCCAGATGTAATGAACGGGGCTTAAAGACACGCCTCACGGTGTTTCGCTTTGCCTGTCCAGATGCGCATTTCTTGCGGTGTTTGTACGAGGAAGATTTAGGTATCCGTATTGTCATGTAGCCTAAGGGCTGCCCTCGAACAGAGCTGAAAGAAAGTTTCCGAATAACTACACAGGTGATGTGATTTCATTTCGCTGTGCAGCTCTGAATTTGGTTGCACCCATATGCGATTTATTTAGGTTTATTAATGATTTATTAATGATTAATTGATTTAAGAATGATTTATTTAGGTTTATTAATGATGATTTATTTAGGTATTTTAAAAAGTCCTTTAAAAAAATACTGCTGCACCGACCAGCTGCGATAAATAAGGCACCAGTCCCTATCACATAATTTTCAGTTTTTCCGCTATTTCTCTTTGAGGAAAACGTACAGCTTGCATACAAATACGGTCAGTCAGCGAGGGCGTATGTCCCCTATGAAAAAAATCCATGAACGACGGATAAAGAAAGCATGTGAATAACAAGACAATAAGGCTGCTGCGGAAGTTTGATAGAATCTCAGTGCAGACGGAAAGGATCCAATGCACGCACATTCTCTTTAATTGCGCATGGTAGAGATGCTTGAAGCAGTAGCCGTGATGCAAATGCTTTCAAACGATTCACTGCATAGCTGTTAGTTCTATTCTGGACCAGTTGCACGAGACTAAAGCCTCCTTGGCCAGGTATCCTTTGTCGGGACAAAATAATATAAATAAAACGGGCAGAACTGTCTTTGACATGTTGACAACACCATGAAATAAAATGCAGCTCGTCACATACTTCAGGCAATGAAAGAACGGCAACCTAATGCTACTACCAACCCAATTTACGGCCAAACATGTGCCCGCTTCCCAGTATTGGTTCCTGATTTCCACTGGTTCCCTTGACAAAACAAAACCTGGAATCTTTGTTCCCAACGACTTTCCCACAAAACAAAACACTGACTTTCCCACAAAACAAAACACTTGAATCCTGGTTCCCGCCACTTCCCTCCATACCTGGATATTGGTTCCCCCTGTTTTTTTCTCTCGACAGAACACAAGTATGGGTCCTGGTCCCCACTGGTTATTTTGACAAAACAAGACCGTAGGTTCTGGTTCCCACTAGATATTTCGACCAAATACCATTCTGAATTCTTCTTCTCATTGGCCCCTCACTCGGATCATGGGCCCGCTTCCCGATTCCTGCTTACTGGCCCTTATTCGTTCCGTCTGGAACATCAGATGTTGGATACTGGTTGTCAGCATCTCTTCAAAATTGTGATATCCTGACTCGTGGTTCTCAGGCGCAAGATCACACAAGTCACGCAGGATGATCCACTTATTTTTGCTGCCATAACAATTAAGTCTCGCTCTGCGGGCAAAACAAACAGTCGCCATGTACTGATACCACCATTTCAGCTACTTAAGCTTTATTGTTTGTTAAATATGACGGCCTGAGACTAAAAAGTGAGTACCTGACAGATGAAACCAGTTGTTCATCATTTCAGGACAGCGATGGCGTCCTTTTTTATCAAACACTCATCAACCGCAGTAGCATCTTGCAACACATCGCTATATTGAAAAAAAAAACAGAAACACTGCTAGAGTTCTAACTATCATGGTCTCTTAAAATGTTGCCGGGGCTACAGCGAAGAGTTTTGCACCCCGTCTGACAGGGGTGCGGCAATGGGGGGGGGGGGGGGACCAGGAGAGGCTGAGACTCTTAACTTTTGATAAATTTAACTTTGGTCCAATAAAGAAAAAGGTCAATGCTGACACAAGGGTAAATGATGACTATACATTGACTGAAACCTAATCACACATACAGGTCCCGCCTCCCGCTCCGCCAAGCGGGGGAAACTTCTATTACCACTGCCGTCCGATGTCAACAAGGGTGACAATTTCTGTAGAATTTGCCTATGCTGTGCTTACGTCCTCCTTTGTTAAACTAGCACCTCCCATCAAATCGCTCTCTTTTTGCTTTATATCAAAGATAGATGTGTTCATGCCCGCATTTCGGAGACAGATTCCTGACTACGTCGGAAATCAAGGCTGTTTGAGAAACGAGCTATAGTTCAGATGAGACACAGGGAGAGCAAAGGTTGTTCCGCCAGTGCGGGTGGGTCAGGTGGTGGGTCCGCCAAGGATCAGCTGGTCATTGATCTTCTATTTGCTCCCCGCCAAGTTACAGCCTCCGAGCAAAGTATAAAGTAAGTATATAGTACAAAGTAAGTATACAACCGTCAGGTGATAAGGTCATCTGATAAAGCTGCACCAATGAAAAGTTAATTTTCTTTGCATACAATCGTACCTGACTTTTTGTTGCTTAATTCTGACAAAAATAATTTTCCAATTGCTAGAATTATCTATAGCCCGCTTATTTCCGAAATGGTTATCCGACAAACGTCAGGTGACCAGGGTTATCCCTTGGGGTCTATGTTGTTGGCTCAGTTCGACGCTACCCAGTGTTTCTATTGCCTTGGCTCTACGAATGCGTGGCGGAACGGACCAGCTAATAAGAAATTGGGTCAATTACCAGCATTATCCCATGCGTTTTCGTACGCCCAAAGTTCAGTTTCAATGAAAGCTTGCGATTACCTGCGTTTGGAACTGTTAAGGAATTACTGGGTTAAGAAGCGGCCAAAGTAAGTGATAAGAAACAACATTTGTTGACAGGCTCATTGTGCAGCTACAGAACGACGGTTTTGGTCAGTCTGAAGTGACTGTGGTGGAGCAGCAATTTTCCGTGTCCACAAATATTCTCCTAACCAACCATGTAAGAAAGCTTGTGTTGCAAGTGCTTAAATCGATGTTGGAACCTTACACACCAGATAACCTGTATGCATGACATGGCTAATTCACATGAGTGCGTTGCGCATGTGCCACTCCGTTAATTTGTGGCAGATCTTGGCAAGATCTTATTGGGGTAGGGCCGCAGCTAAAAATAGAAATTTGAAAGAGCTTTCTAGAATGGTAAATGTACATAATTTCCATTCATTTATACATTGAATGGAACACTCAGACTGTAATTTAATATTCAGTTGGGTAGCTCCAACTTGCCCACATCTAAGAAAAACGTGGGTCAAATTTGAAGAGGCACACATTTTTATAGCCATTTTGGGAGTAAGCTTAGCTGTAGTTTAGCCAAATTATTTTGAAAGTGGCCATGAGGAGCACCTTGCTGGGTTTAGAAAACAAAGGCGGACAAGAACCTGAGGTAAAGTTTTGGTTCATACTGGTTACTTTTCATCACTTCAGACCAAATGTTGCTTCTTGCTGGATCTTAGCTTTATTTTGATCAAGAGTTTGTTTTCTGCTGGAACTATGCGCGTTTTAGGCTGTATCTTTGCTTGCTTGATCTCTTCATGTCCAAGGCTGGGTCTTGGTTCTTGCTGGATCTTTTGTCTTATTATCGGGCTGGACCTGTCGTGTTGATATGCGGATAGATTGTAAGTTCCTGTCGGTTCCTTGCCCTGACTCCAAACTGGTTCCTGAGTTCGTCCTGGATCCAGAAACAGAAGCCAGTAGCCAGTTCCCGGGAAGAAATTCTGGGAACCAGGCTTATGTCTGCCTTCAGCGTAAAACGACGTCATAACACCGACCGGAGCGAAGTGGATGTTTAGTGATTGCCTTAAAATGGCCCACGTCTATGGTGGGTTTCATAAACAAAACCCATAAAGTAGACCGAGTGTAGGTCGACACGTCAGCCGTATGGCGAAAACTTAATGGTTGGTCGTTTTTCAAAACCCCATGATCTTGAAACCATGCTTATTGGAAAAGAAACCAAAACATTATGATATAATTATTGTCGTGTGATGCACCGATCCCAGTTAAACATTTTTTGATGGACTGTGATCCTTTTACCCTAGCATCCAAGGCTCTCGCACGAATTAAATGCTCTATACGCATGTACTTACCCCACCCGTCCGTCAACAAATATTCGTCAGGGGACGAATATTTGCTGCAATGTTCGCCATTAAAGCTTGCGGTGAGTTGCGTTGCTCATGTTTCGGTGCATAGACAGACAAAAAAGGACTTTCGATGACCTCAGATTTTCACCAACCGCAAAATATTCAGGGATGTAAGTGATTTTGAAGCTTATGTGCATACTTTTACCCTGAATTTCCTGCCCAGCGTCAATTAACGGCGTTATCCATTTCATTTGAGATGTACGCATGTAAGATCCTCCATGTACTCCCAAAGCAAGCATGCTAAATTGATGTTTCTCGTTTTTTAGGGACGTGAGAGCCGATTTATCCGAATGTGAATTGCAATATTTGCCTTTGCACGGCATCGTCTCCAAACAGCTCATAAACTAAGGGATGGTATCAAAATAACGGCATTAGGTCAAGTGCTTTGTAACAACAGAGTTCCTGGCTTACAGCTACGTTTCCATATTTTACCTGTCGTGTGACAGAAAAGTTCGCTCAAAACCATATACCAAAAAGGTCGTATGCCTGAAACACTCGCTGACCCTGCTGCTCTCAGAAGAGTCTATGATAGGTCACGAGTCTATATGACAAATAGTTTGCAACCGGCAAAGACAGGAACGTGGTCTTGCACTCCCGAGTCATGCAATCGTGCTTAAACAGGTCTGAGACCAAGGTCTGGTCAGTTGGAGTTCAGGTCCGCTCAGGCTAACTCATTGCGTCCGATTTTTCTGGTCTTCTGGTTCCTGTGCTGCATTCAAGTCATTGTTGTGAGAACTGCGTCAGCTAGACTTACCAATGGGCACATAATACGAATGGGCGTTACAAATCACGCTAGCTTAACATTTGAAAGCTCTCCAAGCCCAGAGCATCGTGCGTTGACTCCATTTCATTCGGGACGTTCGAGCCACTACTCTCTCCCTTTGTTTTTTGTAATCTCGTCACAAAACCGCCGCATGGTAGAGCGCTGAGAGTAGGTGGGTTTCAGGCTGTAATATCGCCACCATATCATGAAACTATACACAGCCAGACGGTAGTTTCAAGGGCATTTGTGGCATGTCTGTCAGGGAATATCGTGGTCTTTTATGAAGCAGGCAACATGACAGTTTACAATTCGTACTGACAAATTACGTCCCCCGACTGCAAGATAATACTTGACTGGTATGCTTCACGACACCACACCTCCCACACGTCACACCACCACCCGTCATTTCCATCACAAATAACCACTTATCACGTCCACTGGAAACTTCGCGTCGTCGTAAGCGGATGCAGAGGACGTTCAAGGGGGGCTGAGCCATGGCGAATCAAGGCTGGCTTCAGAGCCGACGTCGTCGTACGTTTACTTATGGAATGACTGTCCGTTTTTTTTTTTGCATTCACGCATTAAGGCATTAGATGCTAAATCTGCATCGATTTTGGAGGTGGACATAGAATATCAAACTGTGTTAAATGTACCGAGTACCTGCGAAGGCTTTTTCCAGAGGTTAATAACAGGCTAGTGAAGGGGAAAGGAGGTCTAACAAAATTCAAATTTTACAGATGAGGATGCATGAACTGAAAGAGGCAGTGGAAGATTCCCAAATGTGAAATACAGTGTACGCTTGTATGTGCCATATGATAGCATATTGACACTTTATCAGCATACGCTTTTATTCTCCAACATTAACTATGTTATATCCGCCATCGATCTGGGCTACTACCAGAAACAGCCACAAGTACTTTCAGACCCCATTCTCAAGATCGTGCATTTCTTACTAGCACAAAACAACTTTACTAAGGTGCATGTGGCTCACCATGCTTTCGACACTTAACTTCTGGAAAAGTTGAGGAGATTCTTAGGTTTTACAAAGTTGAACTAATATAACCACGATGGAATATTAAGGTAGGTGAAGTTGAAATACGTTCATGTCTCTTGCTAATTAGAATGAGCTGCCGTAGTTTTCGAACCTTCGTCTGAAAAGCGAGCTCAGACCAGTCAAATTCGGTCCAAACAAATTCGAAGTACCAGAGTGCAACAGCGGAATGGAATCGACCCCCTTGTATGGACTTTTGACATAATTTTCCACACAAGAATAGGATGGAGCAGTCTGTTTTGGCAGAACGGATTAAAGTGCCGTTGGAGCATGGTGGATTTTTTTCCTATAGCATTCTACGAATCTCATCATAGTACCAGTGTCACATGCGGCAGGTAAATGATAAACGTATTTCAATCCATAGAAGTTGCGCGCACAACATGGATGCTAGACAAAGGGTGTTACAACTAGACATGGGGTAGTGCAAAACAACAGGCTGAAGTGACATCATGAGAGCACCAAGAATAGTCACGTGCGCTGTGCAGCTAGTGCAAAGCCTGCTTTGGGCTGGGCGTGACACACGAGGCTGCACTGCAAGAGTTGTGCAAGCCCGTGGTAGTATTAGTGGATGAAACATGAGAGGGGGGGGGGGGGAGGGAGCGCACCTGTGGACTCAAAATGCACAGATTTGTGTTGCCTATAACCCGCTCTAGCCGTTCTAGCCATACAAACCGTTCTAGTCACGGTGGTTTTCTCTAAGCATCGGGAACAGGCAATAAAATCTTACGGAAGGGACCCTACAGAGGCGCAATGTCCACAGTCCACTCACGCATGAGGGACAGGGAGGAGGCGCCATCGACGAACCTATGCATCTGTTTTGGGTGATTCTTTCCCGCCTACGATGCTTGTCTGTCTTACAACGTAAGGCACAAATCATAAAGGGATATTTTACAGGAAGTAACAAACCAGACCGCCTTTATGTTTTGGGTACACCTGATCTTCGTATTCACCCCGCAAGTGAAGTGTCAAATGTCACACAAGGAGACCTATGAGTCATGCCATCAGTTTGCCTTGACCACACCGCGACCTAGAGAGATAATCAACCGGTAAAAGCCTCTTGTGAACAACAAGCCAGAGGAACCGCCACAACGGGGACAGTGGGAGCTACACCGAACGTTTGAGTGGGAACGCGAGTCCAGTGAGAATGTAACAGGATTACATCCATGAATAGTACAAACTGCAGCTAATCCTTTTGTTGGAGACCGACAACAACACAAGACATTGCGAATGAACATCACTACCGTGGAGCCATCCAAGTCTTCAGGCAAAGAATGCTCCCACCATTGGGCTGATAGCAACTCTAAAAAACACCATCAGCTGGGCCCTGGAAATGTTTTCTCTCAACAGAAAAAAATTCACATAAAGGGACCCGCGTGTTTTGACACATCGTTCAAAAGCTTTCTTCATTCACCAATAACTATTGTTTGGGTCTTTGGGTCCACCTTGCACCTAGAGGCCCCCTTTACTTTGCCTTTTGACAAAGAACCGTTTCGGCAAATTTGATGTTTCAATGCTGATGCCCCATATAAGACGCGGAGTGGCTGTGACTGTAAGATTCTGTAAGATTGTGAGTACCATTTTAGAGGCTCCTCTCTTTACATTTCACGACTCTTTGAAAACCCGATGGGCTTCTTTTGAGATCACAAGAGTTCACATTGGTACCTAGTGTACGCCTAGAGTACTTTGCCGTGCGGAGTTCTCTGATCTTCTGGATTCTGGCAGTGTTTCTTGGCTTTTCTGAAAACGAAAGTTTTTATTGCTATAGGGACACCCTTTGTCATTTGTACAGGTGTTGGGACCGACGTTAAGCCATTTTAAGCTATTATTTTGACTGGTATGTGTGTATTGGCCCTTTTTAATGCTAAGTTTGAAAGAACGAAATGTTGTGTAATAAATCTGCATTGCCAAACGAACCAAGTGAACTCCTTGTATTTCATACATGCAAGAAATATCCCACTGCACTGTGGGCACATTATGACATGCCTTGTTAGAATCTATTCTCTAAATCCGCCAGAATCACGGTTTGGAATCAGGCGCTCTCCGACTGCAGTGGAATCGGTTTAAAGCTCGTACGTCGATTCCACAGATATTAAACACAGCCAAGCTTGTAGTTTCGCATGTTTTAACCTGCCATGGATACCGAGAGAACCATTTGCAATGAAATTCAGCCTTTGACGAGGTAGTAATCCATGGCTAACCAGGGGTTGGAATGTAGAGAACTGTCAGATAGCCTCCTTTGCATTTAAAGAATAACATTAAAAGCTCAAAGAACCGCCGGTTCTCTCCCAAGCAATCCGTGCTGCATGTTCTGTTCTGCATGCTGAGCCATAGTGTGATCCGTAGCACTGATGGCTTGCTCATAAGATAAGGCATATAATGCCGATGTACGTACCTGTCCCTTGGACATAAAATCGCAGAAAAGGCTTCATTAGGCTTCATGTCTCCAATTCGTAGTCCCTAGCCCACTTACTTTACCTATTTCAACATTCAAACAAATCTCATTTTGCGGCCATCTCAAACATTTAAACAGTCATTGCAAAACACGTAGTTAAGCACACATCTGACGCATCCAGAATCTGCTGTGCCCAAATATCAGTGTCTGCTGTGCCATCAAAATATCCGTGTCTTAGGAGACGCTGACATTTTTTAAATGAGACTTTAACTTAGACGCGTTGCACCTATTGTAAACCACCGTGGCAAATGGACAGTGAGTGATGGGTCTCGTCCCCCCTTATTTGTGACGAAGTTCAAACACGTAACTCTGGGTGCGCAGCCCTGGGTGCTTGCTATGAAATGTAAGAAGCAGGATGAAGTCCGAAAAAAGGCAGTTGGTGCGCTGAGCTATCCAAGCTCCCAACGAACCTCGTCTTCGAGATCTGTGATGAGTTTCATGATGCAGGCCTGATACGAAAATACTTTGTGTATTTTAACGTTTGAGCTGGAAATATGTGTGCATATATATATATATATATATATATATATATATATATATATATATGTATATATATATATATATGCAGTTACAGCTATATATACATGTGAAAGGACTTCCAAGTTTGCTGCATATTTTCCTTCACGATTCTGTATTGCACATTGGGTGCAAGCACAGAAAGAAGTGTCGTACACCAGCATGAAATAGATACCACGCCCGGCGTAGCTTTAAATGTGAGGGCAATATACTCTTAACTTATCCTGGGCTTTACCTCTGCAGCCTGCATCGGGACTGGACATCCTTTGCCTTATCCCTCAACCGACAATTGGGTTGCAAGGCAAGGTGCTTTTGGCCGCCTCTTTCGCTCGAGTTATGTAACATATGAGGTGCACTCCCGCCGAGCTCTCATGCAGAGTGAGACGGGCGCCCTCTCATAGGCCGGCGGAAGAGAATGCTCCCTCCCATAGGAGCAAAGACGGCTCCCTGTTATCAGTGCCGGCACGTGATGGCTCATACGTAAGCAGTATTATTTAGGGGCGCGGAATTATTGCGTCTGTTTATGCTCACATCGGCCTATGCACCGCGCGGGTTGTGTGATATACACATTTCTGCGGAGATCATTGCCCTCAACGCGCGGCAAATCTCACTGCAGTGGCGGTTCACCCTCGTATCTGCTTTCATCCTGACGCGGGCCCGCCGCGGGTCCTGGCCAGGCCAGCCCCAGTCTTTGAACCCGTGACGTCACCACATTATGCGGCCCGTTGCCATGGCGACACCAATGGCGGCGCGCAGGCACGCATCTGAGTCAAATAAATAACGGTGGCCATTACCGTGCCTGGCGGGCGGCCGGCGCCGTGAATGCCGGTTAGGGGAATGGTGGTATCAGGGAGCTCTATCTGTAAACGGCAGCGGAAGCGCCCAGCGGTTGACGGTGATATTAGGCCCTCGTCAAACCGCTAGTCCACAGCTCATTGACAACGGTTAAATCCTGACGGTGATATGTCCAAATGGTGGTGATTTGACGGAGATATCTTACGCGGGCAGAGAGGGATTGCAGTTTGAATAGACCTGACGCGGTGATTGAGACGCATCTTGAGCTTGTTTAAGTGTTGGACGGTGGCCTGTGATGTAGGAACTCGGGAACCGAATACGCTTGCAATTTAAACCGCTTTAGTTGCGACATAACTGAAGCAGGCTTCCTGTGGTTTGACTACTTCAGGTGTGTGACATATATACATCGGGCTGAGGACGTCGACACATCCGGACAATTTCCTGCAGCCAGAGATCATTGCTCAAAGCAGGGTTACCAGAGCATTTCTGAGGACGAGAATATCTAGTACATGTCATAGGCCTGATCCGTAAATTAATCTAAAGACTCCGAACCCAAACAACCTGAGGATCTCCGGCCGTGGGACATGATCTCCAGCTGCGGACCTGCCGTGACGGTGCAACTTACGTTATCCAGAACCAATGCGCAAGGGATGTACGGACCATAAACCAACTAGTTTCGTTGACTACCCATCAGTCTTATCCCTCAATAATTTAAGACCATAAACCCTATTGAAAATTGACCGTGACGCTCCATAAGCTTCATGCACATTATGCACTTTTTATTGCCCAGCCCAGGGCATGATGCTGGCTTCTGTGCGGCGCGGAGCGCGACATGAGCCCTTGAGCTTGCGCGCAAAGAAATATAAACATTGCGGAACTGTAGTTTTGTTTTAGGAAACTCACCGCAGTATGGTAGTTTTTAGTTTTTCTTCATTACCACATCCAGCACCCGCCCTTATTGAACAACATCATGACTGATCATCGTGACGCATACACTGTCCATACACAGCGCGAAAATATATGTTAAATATACGTAATGGTGTGACACACTTTCAGGTCGTTACTCATACACAAATGCGTTTAACTAGACTCATAACAGAGCCCAGAGCCAAGTAAAGTTAAGTAGCTTCCAGGTTTGCAGAGAAGCATTCCCTCGGAATAAATGGACGTTGAAGTGACGATAAACAACTTGTCTCCAAAGCCAACATGCTGCTCACAGATAAGATGACCTAACTGCATACGAGAAATCGCTGTAGCCAAATGCAAGATCATAAAGTTGGATGATATTGATGATTTAGATAGTAGCTTAACTATTAGGTCATTGCTGAACTTTTTAGAACGTTCAGGGCTAGAGAGGGTACCTCAAAACAAGTAAGTGAGTGAAACAAAAATAGCATGAGAGTAGAGGATGAAGTGGTTGAATATGATGGATCTTGGTCTAAATCAGTTGCCTAGAGTTTAAAGTAGATGCTACGCATGTCTATTCCTGCCGTCCCTCCCCAGCATTTTCCAAATTGCCCACTTAACATACCCTCATTTGCACAGTAAAGCAGCCCCCATAGTAAGGAATTAACCTTGCAGTGATCTGCCAAGCCATACACTGGGTGTGAAAGCTGTTGTCATCATGGACATGCCGTGGTGGTCAAAGCTTGCTCATTGGATTCTCGCAGCTGAGGAGTTGTTTAACACCCCTTGACATGTTCTTTCGTGAGATTCAGCGCGTGGAGCCGCCTTACACCTCGCCAGTCTGGGCATATCCAGCTAACAGACTTGTCCCGAACTAGCCTGTCCATTAGCACGCAGCACTGCGTCCGTTCCGCACCTCCGGGGATGTGATGTGAACACCACGCGTGCGGAAATCCGTCCAATTTCATCTGCATGGTTTGAGAAGCTGCTTTCGGACGTCTGCTGGGTGAGGCGGCAAAGGCGTTCCCAAAACGTAGGTAGCTCATTCCACTTGTAACGCCCTTCTTTCCGCGTAGTACAGTGGGCTAGTGCCATATTTCCGGAGTAGTAAAAACGCCATACTCCCATATCCCGCCTGCTTTGACGCCTTTGTCTCTGAGACAGTAGCCAGTATTATAAAGGCACCCCATTTGTAAGCCAGCTGTTGGGCAAGCGAATCAGAATCAGAGAACAGCCCGATGAATCAGAAAACATTTCAAACACTTCAAACATTATTTTGCAGTACAAGAAGCAACATCTTTTATTATCTAGTCGACACGCTAAGAAGCGTGATCCTGTGTCATCTTGCCAATCCTATATTAATAGGCTGGACTAGAAACACCATTTTCCTCAATGGAGGGTGTTCGGCAGACAAAACCCGTGGCTTGCATTCCTGTGCTGGCAGCGTGACACTCACTGGTCCTCCGACATGGAAGGCGTCCAACAAACACCCTTCGCACGAATCGAGGACATCGCCCCATCTCGCAGACGTGCTGCGTCTCCTCGCAGGGGGCGCTCAGCCGGCGCCCTGCATGAGTCTGCTAGCAGTCTCCACAGCAGCGTGGGCGACTCAACCCTCCGCTCCTCGTCGGAGGCGCTCAGCCGGCGCCCTGCATGAGTCTGCTAGCAGTCTCCACAGCAGCGTGAGGGTCTCAACCCTCCGCTCCTTGTCGGGAGGCGCCGTCAGTCGACACCGGCTATGGACTGCCACCCCGCCCCCGTCATAGCGGGAAGAGCCATGCAGCCGCTCCTAGTCGGGAGGCGCCGTCAGTCGACACCGGCTATGGACTGCCACCCCGCCCCCGCGGCGACCGCCATCTCACCCCCGCCGCAGCGTGAGGAGCCCTGCAACCGCTCCTTGTCGGGAGGCGCCGTCAGTCGACGCCGACCATGTGACTGCCACCCCGCCCCCGTCATAGCGTGAGGAGCCCTGCCGCCGCTCCTCGTCGGGAGGAACCGTCAGTCGACGCCGACCATGTGACTGCCACCCCGCCCCCGTCATAGCGTGAGGAGCCCTGCCGCCGCTCCTCGTCGGGAGGCGCCGTCAGTCGACGCCGACCATGTGACTGCCACCCCGCCCCCGTCATAGCGTGAGGAGCCCTGCCGCCGCTCCTCGTCGGGAGGAACCGTCAGTCGACGCCGACCATGTGACTGCCACCCCGCCCCCGTCATAGCGTGAGGAGCCCTGCCGCCGCTCCTCGTCGGGAGGCGCCGTCAGTCGACGCCGACCATGTGACTGCCACCCCGCCCCCGTCATAGCGTGAGGAGCCCTGCCGCCGCTCCTCGTCGGGAGGAACGGTCAGTCGACGCCGACCATGTGACTGCCACCCCGCCCCCGTCATAGCGTGAGGAGCCCTGCCGCCGCTCCTCGTCGGGAGGCGCCGTCAGTCGACGCCGACCATGTGACTGCCACCCCGCCCCCGTCATAGCGTGAGGAGCCCTGCAGCCGCTCCTCGTCGGGAGGAACCGTCAGTCGACACCGGCCATGTGACTGTCACCTCGCCCCCGTCATAGCGTGAAGAGCCGTGCAGCCGCTCCCCGTCGGGAGGCGCCGTCAGTCGACACCGGCCATGTGACTGTCACCTCGCCCCCGCGGCGACCGCCATCTCACCCCCGCCGCAGCGTGAGGAGCCCTGCAGCCGCTCCTCGTCGGGAGGCGCCGTCAGTCGACACCGGCCATGTGACTGCCACCCCGCCCCCGCCGCAGCGTGAGGAGCCCTGCAGCCGTTCCTCGTCGGGAGGCGCCGTCAGTCGACACCGGCCGCGTCAGCAGCGCAGGCTGCCCGGTAAATCACGGCGGCAGGCCGTCGGCCTCCGCCTGCCTGGGCATGATTTACGCCGGCGCCGCTGAGTTACCGCCGCACAGAGCCGCGCATCTCGTTAGAGGCCGGCCGCGGCGCCGCCGGGGTGCGCCCGGTCAGCGGCGGAGGCCAGAGCCGACATTTCCTGCCGCCCGCCTGGGTGGTCCTGGCCGAGCGGCCGCGGCCGCGCCGATCGGCCGCCGTCGTGGCCGCTTCTTCACCTGGCGGAATGTTGGCCGTGTTTGGGCACGGTGCATGATTCCAGGGCTTGTTGAAAAGCATATGGCGGCAGTGGTCTGAGGAGGGGCGGTGCAATTTGGTACCATCGGATTAAACAAATTACGGTGTAAATATTCTTAATCAATTGGGGGTGACGTGGAGGTGTTTGCAGGGCTTGGCAGATGAGGCTTACTGCCTATGCTAAATCAAGCCGCAGTCGGCGCGCCTGTTCTGTTTTTTTCCAGCCTGATATCGTGCACGGAGATGACAGTGAAATGTGTGCATAGAAATTAATGTAGGATGCACAATATGTGCATGAAATTGCTTGGCTTGTTGCTCGCAATTTTGGTGATGAAACTACGATCTAACACAAAATAACCAAACAGGAAACGAAACACAGCAAGTCGGACGGATTAGCTCAATTAATTGCCGTGGCTTACGAGCTAATCAGCTCTAAATTGTTAAAGGCCTATAACTATCTAGCTAAATAGTTTTAAATAGCTCAGGCGTACCAATACGTTCTCCAGCTCCACGATTTGTAGAAAGAAAAGAATATTGTGACTGCAAACAGCAGCTACCAAAAACCCGTGAGGCAGAGCACGGAAATGTGCCAATTTCAGACGTTCCCTCAACTTTCTGAGCTGTGACGCTGGAATGCTGAAATAAAATAACACATAGCCGTCATGCTAGTATGCGATAGTGGTACTGGTCTTCATATCGTCCATTTTAAAGCCAAAGTTTATAGAAACACTGGAGCATAAAGAGGGAACAGCTGACAGAGAGAACGATGCGATGCAGGTGAGGAGGGCTTCCGCAGCGTTCTAGGTATGTAACCAAACTAATATTCTATTTATTGGGCCCAGTTCCTGTTAGTTCAAAGAAAGCTTTGCCATACGGATAACAGATGTTAGGTTTAAAACCTCTATCAGTACTGTAAATTGTTCAGTTTCAACCCCTCCGCTGCGGGATCTCAGAATCGACAGATCTTGTTAGCTCTTTGCATAGCACGTACATACGTGCCACGGGCCAATGCGCGCATGTTTGATTCGGTACCAGTTCATTAATAACTTCGGTTGATTACTATCAACTCTTATGCAGCATCCTTTGCTTTGCTTGTTCCGTGGTTTTTGGAGGCCTTCAACGGCAATGACAAGACAAGAAAACGTGCCAGTCAAAAACATGTCACGGTTTCTCCCCAAGCGAGCAGTGGCAGGACACTTGTCGTCATGTATTTCGGCTGTATGTCTATACCAGTGATCGGAAGGGATATTTTTTTATCTATGCCCGTCATTGGAAGGCATATGGTTTGGCCTATGCCAGTCATGAGGAGAGAGAGAGAGAGGGTACAGTTTTTGAAATCTCCCCGTCAAGGGGAATGAAAGTCAATAGCAAAAGCTGTTTGCAATTATTTCTATAGATACAAGTGTAAATAGTCCGTCAAAAGGGAAAACGCACCAAAGATGCTAAAGCGCCTTTGTTTACCTTGTAAATTGACCCATGATTTAAAAGAATGGGGCAAATGCAATTTCTGATATGCCATGTGATACTCAAAATGTTAACGCTGTGCCCAATGCTACGCCAAGTGGCTTGTCGACATCCCATCTTATCTGCGGGCATAGGCTGGGGTGTGACATTCGATAGAAATTTATGGGAGCTTAGAGACAGGATGCGAAGCTCCAAGGGTACCATTTTTTATTTCTTAAGTGTGTGCATCTGTGATGCCTGAATCCGCTGGGTGGTTGCGTGGTACGTAGAATCCAACGCTTTACCTGCCGACCCACATGACATTAGGTCGGATCAGATTGAAGCAGGAAACTCGAAAGGCCGTGATTTGCTCGTGCGAAATATTACATAATAAATGCAGTCTTTCGTGTTGTCTGCGTACATTGTTTAAAGCGCCACGCCATTGTTTGCCACGTACCAGTTTGTTAAAGGTGCTTTAAAGCGGCCAGTGAGAACGACATGCTTTGGTGCAGGACACTGCTGTCCAAACTGTACGTTACCTGAGAAATCTAAAGCATTTCAGACACCATTCCTTTCCAATATCCACATTTTCTTATGTACAGGCCTTACCTCAACGTTTCAGGTGATAAAACGACATTGTGTATGCACAACAAACTCAGGAACGTTCCGTAAATACTAAAAGGCAAACACACACATTCGAAAATTGAGAACGTTGATTGAGAACGATAAATTGAGAACGTTGATCCCATGATGAAACTATCACCCTGAAAGTAAGGGAATATGATTCACGCAATATGCCAGTTCTTCAACTGATGATCCGATGCTGTAACTCTGCGATGCAATATGGATCCGTTGCTGTCTTTTTACGGTTAACGTAGTACATCCTTTGCAGAAATCGTGTAAGGAACTCGAAAGGCTGTTATGACGAGTCTAAGGCGTGGGTCTCAGACAATCTAAACGAAATGTAAGCCTATATTCGCTTGTATCACACTTGAAGGAAGTGCATCCAACTTGAATACTAAGAGGAATTATTGTTCCAAGTTGCATATTTTTGAAAACGTCAGACGCTGCCGTGCTGTGCATTACCGCAAACCGTTTGTCACCGCTTCTAAAAACTTTTCTCTGCATTGAAATCCACAAGTTTGTCTCTGTATGCGCTGCATAGTTCCCCCAACCTTCCTGCCAAAGTTAGGTTAACCGCCTTGGCATCGTTACTGCATCGTTCCCTTTATTCAGAACTCTGAATCTTACCACTCTACCAGCGGGAAGTTCCCCGTTTGGTGACTTCAAACTGCACTCTTAAGTGGCACTGTGTAAAAATACGACTCCTCTAATTGAAAGTGGCGCAATAACTCGCCACAGCGCCTCAGCAGTCTGACACCAGACCGCGCCGTGACACGCGAGTCCGTCCGCCGGGCCGCTCACGCAGCGGGCCAGGCGCGATCGAACTCCAGCCCGCGACCCGAAAACGCCGACCGCAAATCGCGCACGATTGCGCGGAAGTGCACGTACCTGCTTGGGCTTGCTGGCTGGTTTTCGGCCGCAGGGGCGACGCCGGGTCGAGCGAAGCACAGAGGCGCGGCGCGCGGCCGGCACGGGGCGCCATTACTCGCCGCGGCCCGGGACGCGCCGCCGCCGGCCCACCGGCAAAACCGGCCGCCATTTTGGGCCGCTCTTTGTTTCCGCTCGGGCCGCGTTCCCATGAATCGAACTGCCGGCTGGTGAAAATGTGGCCGGTGATGAGCTGTGAGGCGGCCTGGGCCGCTATGCGGCAGGCACGGCATATGGCGTGCGGCGTTGATCTGTGTGATGCATTCGCGTTTCGTGTAGGGTCGTGATCAGGCTGCCACGATGGTAAGGCTTCCAACAGCTGAAGGAACGCTGGCGATTTCCGATGCAAATCGTTAGCATGCCAATGCGACGTTTTTATGTATCATTTTACCTCTGTGCATAAGCTGCCTATTCCTAGCTGCCGGTCCGAGTATGTGTTTCATATAACATGGGCATTCTATAGGAACAACAAAAAGGTGCTCAGCCTGCTGCAATAATGCCAAGTTTTCCGAAATGTGTGCATCCGAATCTGCGCATGCTAACATCAGTCATGATGAACCCGGATCAGGCCCGCATTGCTGTGCACTGGCTTAAAGAAAGATAAGCGTGAAAGTGGTTTGAGAAGGAACATTTCAGAGCATAGGAAATCGTGCCCGAGTATCTTTACTCCCTGTTTTGTTTTGGTTTTGGCCTTAAAGTTTCCCACCGCGACATACATTTGTTTGAAACCCGCATGTAAAACAATGCGGAATGTCCCATAAAAGCAACAGACTTCGCATAAGAACTCATAAGGCTGACTGTGTATTACAACTAACAATGACCATCGTCCACTTACAGAGTGTTTTCGTTGCTGGCAGAGCTTGCCTAACAGGCTGAAAGACCACACCCGCGGCACCCATCGGTGAATTAATTAGTGGAGCAGAGAGATTCTAATTCCACATTCATTCACATAAATAAAAAGTCCCGCTGTACGCCGGACATTTATCCGTTCCAAAACAAGAAAAACAAGAACATGCATCACACCCTGCATTAATGCCGCCAACACAAAAACCGGGCTGCATGATTTCAATGCAGGCGACGGCGTGGCGCGCCGCTGCGAGAGCGTATTACCGCGCCTGGTCCCGGTTTATAGCCCGGCGCGTCGCGTACGCCGCGCGCCGGCCAGGAGGTCCGCCCGCGGAGAGGAGCGACCCGGCACCAGATGGCCGGCGCGGCAGCGAGGCGGCGCCGTCCCGTGTGCGGTGAGGGGTCGGCGGCCCTGCTGACCGCCCGGCCCACCGTCCGCTCGAACGCCGAACGGGCCCCCAGCCAAGCGTCTTAACTCGGCAGCTGCAGCCTCTGAATGAGTTATGTTCGGGAGAAGATGCCCGTCATCTGTGATGTCATGGTATCCTTAAGCATTTTGGAATGACTCTCACTCTTCTCTCAAACGATTGGGCGGAATTGTACCGCTGGATGGAGGCGCTGTCTCACCCTCTCGAGCTGGCTGTGCATCAAGGACTCGCAGTTTGAGCAGGGCTTGAGGAGAGCTTGAGTGGATCCTGAGCAGCTCGAACTGGCACGGTAACGGACTGCCAGGCTGCCAAGTCCGGTAGTGTACGGCAGCGAGGACGGCGTGTCCGGCTCAGGTCGTGCCCGAGCTGCTCAGAACGAGACAGCATGCGGCTGGCTGTGCCAAGTGTCAGCCTGGGGTGGGCGTCTGGCGGCCGCGTCCGACCGCCGGGGCAACGGCACCATACGCTGGTCTGGAACCCATCGTCCAAACATAGCCGCTGCAGTCGCCTGCTGTCGCGACCTGTTTTCTTAAAGGCCAGTGCTACTGCCGCATACCAACATGGCGACAACATTTTATTCAATTTCAGTTTTCCAGCGTTTCAGCCCAGGAGGTTGCGAAAAAATGTGTCGCCTGCTATCGCAGTAGCCAAGAAGTCTGTCCCTTCCCTGCTTTGGAGGTGCATCATGTAGGCATGGCAATCCAGGGCAGGACAGCTGTGGTCGTCTTAGGGAGATGCGTGGCGGCTCCTTCTGTTAAAGCTGGGTGCTCCTGCCTCTGAGACATGGCCAGGCGTTCCCATCTCGCAGATACAGACGGCGGCCGCTGCCATGGGCGCCCGTCCCTGTTTAAGAGTCATCACACATGGGCGGCCGGCACCGCCTCAGAGACACGGACTGTTGCCTCTCGATCGCCCGGGGGACGGCCCGCAGCTCCCAGCTTAACCTCCGCCGAGCCGCCCGTCATGGCCCGTGTCCGGGAGCGTGCACACAGTCCGCTGACGAGTCCCGGCGAAGGTCGCCGCCGGACCCGGCGTGGCCCCAGGGAATGGCGTTGTGGTTCCACCAG